>NC_052148.1:167604828-167831705 GCF_902713615.1 Scyliorhinus canicula
TATTTCTTCATCGTCTATCAAATCTTCATAAGCCTCTTCGACATCTTCAACGGGGAGGAAAGCTAATGCTGAAAAACATCGAATTTTAAGACAGAATTCAGAGTCTGTATTGTATTTTTCTTTGAGGCCTAAATCGGTAATTTTTCGAAACACAGATTGGCTCAAATGAAACAAACATGCCACGACAGATGAATTAAGGAATGATGAATTAATTGCCTTGTGAACTGCAACTTCGAAATCTGCCATGATATCAATCGGATCTGCATTAGGTTGCATAATTTTCAATTGGTCAAAAAATAATTCGTATGTCTGCTTTCTTTTATTCGGCAGTAATGCAAAGACCCGTGGAAAACTGCTTCCTTTAACTTGTACATGAATGCAGAACAGTTGAAACCACTGTTGTGCCACAATCTTGAATGTCCCATCGCATGCCCAATGACGATATGATGCTAAATCCTGAAGAGCACTTTCTGATGCGAATACTAGTAAGCGCTGTTGATCCTCGGCACCCAAATCGTATCTCAGAAACTGTTCGCCATTGTCAAGTTTATAATATTTGTCAGGTATTTCAAAACCGTGTCTAGCCGCTGGATTAGCGGGAAATCCAGAATTTTTTTGTCGGCACCTTTGAATAGTCCTTGAGACGACGGGCAACCTAGGGAGTTGAGAGCAGGTATTTTCTGATAGCTGCGTAAACTTGGCCGCTAGTATGCTACGCGAACTTGCTGCTATGTTTTCCACTGCTTCATGCTTTATTTCTGCAACTGCTTTTCTAGCATTTAACGAATCAACATCAGCTGGATGAAGGTGCTCATTAGAGAAATAAATAATTTTCGGCTCATTGTTTTCCGTTACCGTGTGAATCCGCACTGAACACAGCCTTCTTTTCTCACATCTCCAGTATCCTTTTCCTAGGTTTGGACTGCTCGAATGAAAATCGTAGATGTAGTTATTTTCATCAGCTACCTTCCTTTTGCTCTTCGTTGACACAATGTACTTTGCCATTTCGGGATGGGCGAAGTAAGAAAGAGAACGATAATATCTATCCTTTAACGAGGCTCGTTAAAGGAAAGAGAACGATAATAACTATCCTTTAACGAGGCTCGTTAAAGGAAAGAGACCGGTAATAAAAATCCTTTATTGCATATTATACCTTGCTATGTGCATTAGAGAAGATTTCTATTTACAAAAAGTTAATGTGGGGAGTGGAGTGGAGTGCTAATAAGCAAGTTACAAAAAGTCAAGTTACAAAAAGTCTTTGACAAAAAAAATCATCCGACAAAAAAACGTAACAAGTCACAAAAAGTCTTTGACGAAAAAAATCATCGGACAAAAAGACGTAGGACCAAAAGACGTGCGGACAAAAAGACGTTAGACCAAAAGACGTGGACGAAGTGTCGTTGGATGAAATGACGTCGGACGAAAAGACATAGCACCCCCCACACATAGGGAACATCCCCATACACAGGCTGCCAAGACAGTATCGGGGAGGGTGTCAGGGTGCAGTGCCACGGGCAATGCCAGGGTATCTGGGCATGTTCCTCTCTCCCCCGGGGGCTGTACTTAACTGAGTACCCCTGGCATCCACCAGGCTGATGTGATCAAGGAGACGATATCAGAAGGCGGTCCACACAGCATATAGATTTGCAGATCAGGAGTTCCTTTTGTTCCACAATACCAGTTTGACAATGGGCGGGAAAACAACGCACATTCGAACAAAGCTTTCTGTCCAGGGAATCAAGCGATTCAATTTGGGATTGTTTTTTGCTGTCTGGGTAGATCAGGCAGGAAACAGTATACCTGGGGCAGCCTCTGAAACGAAAAGGGGATCGAGCCATGGGGTGAAATGAAAAGAAAGGAACACAAAGCATACAGCTCGTCAAAGTCAGCATGGTGGCACAGTGGTTAGCCTCAGGTGATTGTGTGGAGTTTTCTCCCCATGTCTGCGTGGGTTTCCTCCAGGTTCTCTGGTTTCCTCCACAGTCTAAAGATGTGCAGGTTAGGTGGAATGGCTATGACCAATGCATGGGGTTACGCAGGTAGGGCAAGGGAGTGGGCGTAGGTAGAGTGCTCTTTTAGAGAGTTGGTACCGCCTCAATGGGCTGAATAGCTTCGTTCTGCACTGTAGGGATTCTCTATAAAAAACACACTCTAGTTGGTCAAGCTTGAAACCTGTGTTGATTGCATTATTCATCATCTTTCAGCGCAGTTCATCAGCGTCAGCTTTGACAAAGAGGCATCTGGACTCAAAATTTTACCTCTTCTCTCCCTACAGATGCTGCCAGACCTGCTGAGATCAGCATTTTCTCTTTGGTTTCATCAGTGTCAGCTCAGACCTTCAACCGTAAATGAGTGAGTTTGATTGTGACCAGTAAGACAGAAAAACCCTCAAATGATCGGCACATCCTGCAAGATAGAGCTTTGGTGGGTTGAGCTCAAGACTGGGAGCAGTTGTGAAAAAGGGGGGTGGGCTCGAACTTAAGGGGGTGACCCCTCATTCCCCAATGATCACATCACACCGCTTCCTTCCAGCTCTCTTCAAAAAAACAGGCAGCCTGCTCCTGAAAAACTGTACACACCTAAAGTTTTAATAGTGTGGGCAACGTATTATCAGCGTCAATTGGCTTGGTAACAACAGACCCTCGATTAGCTATTTAAATATGGCAGGAATGCTGCCAATTTCATCCCCCGTGTTATGTGCATGAGCTCAGGGGTTGGCCCTATTTTACATATATATGTCTGCCAGGGGGCACATAAAGTCCAGCCCAATGCTTCAAGTGATTGATCTTTAATCAGAACCGTTTCTCATCAATTTGTAAAGACTTACTCTTTTCACAGAAACCCCCTGACATGTTTAAAATTTCTGGCATTGTCCACTTTTATTTCAGAATATCGGAGTCTTGGCCTAATTATGTGGCCTACTGCCATATTCCTCGTACATTTATAGCGAGAATATTGATCCCACAACCCTACAAATTCATTCTTTTCAGATCTTGCTCCCTTTTGAATGCAGTGACTGAACCTGCCTCCACCACACTGTCAGGCAGTGCATTCCAGGCCTTAACCTGTGTGAAAAGGTTTCCCCTCATGTTGCTGTTGCTTCTTTTTAGTCAATTACTTTAATTCTGTCCTCCCTTGTTCTCGATCCTTTCACGAGTGGGAACATTTTCTCCTTAATGATTCTGTCCAGGCCCCTCATGATTTTGAATACCTCTATCAAATCTTCTGCACTCGCTCCAATCACTTCACATATCTTCCCAAAAGTGTGACACTCAAAATTGAATGCAGTGTATCAGCTGGGGCCAAACTAGTGTCTTATACAAGTTAATTTTCACTTTAATATTAAAGTTTGTAGAAATGGAAATTATGTTACACCTGCCAATTGAGGGATGCTGTTATACCAGACTCAATGGGATGAGAATCAGGCAGGTTGCACAATGGGCGAGGGTGGGGTGGGAGAGTGATGCAACATGACCAGCATGGTTGTGATGGTAAAAATGACTCCCAATGCCTCGATGAGAGGAGGGAGCGGGAAGGAGGGGGAGGGGGGAAAGGTGAAGAGAAAAGTCAGTTGAAAAAATATAGTGGTAAATCTAAAACAATGATTCAAAATTATGATTTATAAAATATCTATGATGCGTGACAGACTTATTTTGGACATTACCCAGAAATTAGATAGAGATAGAGATAGAGAAATACAGCACAGAACAGGCCCTTCGGCCCACGATGTTGCGCCGAACTTTTGTCCTAGGTTAATCATAGAATTTTGGACAATTTGTCATGGCCAATCCACCCAACCTGCACATCTTTGGACTGTGGGAGGAAACCGGAGTACCCGGAGGAAACCCACGCAGTCACGGGGAGGATGTGCAGACTCCACACAGACAGTGACCCAAGTCGAAATCGAACTTGGGACCCTGGAGCTGTGAAGCAATTGTGCTATCCACAATGCTACCGTGCTGCCCTTAAGAAGTTAACCTACCCTCCCTTATTCTACCCTAATCCAAGTACCTATCCAATAGCCGCTTGAAGGTCCATAAATTTTCCGACTCAACTACTACCACAGGCAGTGCATTCCATGCCCCCACTACTCTCTGGGTAAAGAACCTACCTCTGACATCCCCTCTATATCTTCCACCATTTATCTTAAATTTATGTCCCCTTGTAATGGTGTGTTCCACCCGGGGAAAAAGTCTCTGACTGTCTACTCTATCTATTCCCCTGATCATCTTATAAACCTCTATCAAGTCGCCCCTCATCCTTCTCCGTTCTAATGAGAAAAGGCCTAACACCCTCAATCTTTCCTCGTATGACCTACTCTCCATTCCAGGCAACATCCTGGTAAATCTCCTTTGCACCTTTTCCAAAGCTTCCACATCCTTCCTAAAATGAGGTGACCAGAACTGCACACAGGAATTTGAAGTGAAAGCAAAACAACAAAAATGATTAATGAGTCTAACCGGTTTTACTAAACTGGAAAAACATTTAATAAAATGTTAAACTTTATCCTAATCATCATATGAAGGATTATTTTTAAAACGAGGTTCCAGGTTCGATCCCGGCCCCGGATCACTGTCCGTATGGAGCCTGCCGATTCTCCCCGTGTCTCCATGGGTCTCACCCCCACAACCCCAAAGATGTGCAGGGTAGGTAGATTGGCTACGCTAAATTGTCCCTTATTTGGAAAAAAAGAATTATTTTAAAAAATGTTCCTTCCAGAAGGTTTTAATGTGACTTCAAAACAAAGAACAACAAATACCATGAGAATTTTCCTTTTTCTCTTCTACGTGTTGGCTCCGGCAAGAAAAGTGATGTGCTGTTTGTGACTGCACAGTCGGCTATTCTCACCATATTGTCCAGCACTTCGAAGAAAAATATCCTGGAGTTTGTGCCATGCTGACATACTGGAAGGCGAGGCCTGAAAAATTCGGCAATGATCTGTGGTTAAAGAGAACATGACACCCCCCCCCCCCTCCCCTCCCCCCCCCCCCCCCCCCCCCACACATAGGGACCATCCCCATACACAGGCTGCCAAGACAGTATCAGGGGAGGGTGTCAGGGTGCAGTGCCACGGGCAATGCCAGGGTATCTGGGCATGTCCCTCTCTCCCCCGGGGGCTGTACTTAACTGAGTACCCCTGGCATCCACCAGGCTGATGTGATCAAGGAGACGATATCAGAAGGCGGTCCACACAGCATATAGCTTTGCAGATCAGGAGTTCCTTTTGTTCCACAATACCAGTTTGACAATGTGCGGGAAAACAACGCACATTCGAACAAAGCTTTCTGACCAGGGAATCAAGCGATTCAATTTGGGATTGTTTTTTGCTGACTGGGTAGATCAGGCAGGAAACAGTATAACTGGGGCAGCCTCTGAAACGAAAAGGGGATCGAGCCATGGGGTGAAATGAAAAGAAAGGAACACGAAGCATACAGCTCATCAAGGTCAGCATGGTGGCACAGTGGTTAGCACTGGTGTCTCACAGCTCAGAGGACCCAAGTTCAATTCCAGCCTCGGCTGATTGTCTATGTGGAGTTTTCTCCCCGTGTCTGCGTGGGTTTCCTCCGGGTTCTCTGGTTTCCTCCACAGTCTAAAGATGTGCAGGTTAGGTGGAATGGCTATGACCAATACATGGGGTTACGCAGGTAGGGCAAGGGAGTGGGCGTAGGTAGAGTGCTCTTTTAGAGAGTTGGTACCGCCTCAATGGGCTGAATAGCTTCGTTCTGCACTGTAGGCATTCTCTATAAAAAACACACTCTAGTTGGTCAAGCTTGAAACCTGTGTTGATTGCATTATTCATCATCTTTCAGCGCAGTTCATCAGCGTCAGCTTTGACAAAGAGGCATCTGGACTCAAAATTTTACCTCTTCTCTCCCTACAGATGCTGCCAGACCTGCTGAGATCAGCATTTTCTCTTTGGTTTCATCAGTGTCAGCTCAGACCTTCAACCGTAAATGAGTGAGTTTGATTGTGACCAGTAAGACAGAAAAACCCTCAAATGATCGACACATCCTACAAGATAGAGCTTTGGGTGGGTTGAGCTCAAGACTGGGAGCAGTTGTGAAAAAGGGGGGTGGGCTCGAACTTAAGGGGGTGACCCCTCATTCCCCAATGATCACATCACACCGCTTCCTTCCAGCTCTCTTCAAAAAAACAGGCAGCCTGCTCCTGAAAAACTGTACACACCTAAAGTTTTAATAGTGTGGGCAACATATTATCAGCGTCAATTGGCTTGGTAACAACAGACCCTCGATTAGCTATTTAAATATGGCAGGAATGCTGCCAATTTCATCCCCCGTGTTATGTGCATGAGCTCAGGGGTTGGCCCTATTTTACATATATATGCCTGCCAGGGGGCACATAAAATCCAGCCCAATGCTTCAAGTGATTGATCTTTAATCAGAACCGTTTCTCATCAATTTGTAAAGACTTACTCTTTTCACTGAAACCCCCTGACATGTTTAAAATTTCTGGCATTGTCCACTTTTATTTCAGAATATCGGAGTCTTGGCCTAATTATGTGGCCTACTGCCATATTCCTCGTACATTTATAGCGAGAATATTGATCCCACAACCCTACAAATTCTTTCTTTTCAGATCTTGCTCCCTTTTGAATGCAGTGACTGAACCTGCCTCCACCACACTGTCAGGCAGTGCATTCCAGGCCTTAACCTGTGTGAAAAGGTTTCCCCTCATGTTGCTGTTGCTTCTTTTTAGTCAATTACTTTAATTCTGTCCTCCCTTGTTCTCGATCCTTTCACGAGTGGGAACATTTTCTCCTTAATGATTCTGTCCAGGCCCCTCATGATTTTGAATACCTCTATCAAATCTTCTGCACTCGCTCCAATCACTTCACATATCTTCCCAAAAGTGTGACACTCAAAACTGAATGCCGTGTATCAGCTGGGGCCAAACTAGTGTCTTATGCAAGTTCATTTTCACTTTAATATTAAAGTTTGTAGAAATGGAAATTATGTTACACCTGCCAATTGAGGAATGCTGTTATACCAGACTCAATGGGATGAGAATCAGGCAGGTTGCACAATGGGCGAGGGTGCGGTGGGAGAGTGATGCAACATGACCAGCATGGTGGTGATGGTAAAAATGACTCCCAATGCCTCGATGAGAGGAAGGAGCGGGAAGGAGGGGGAGGGGGGAAAGTTGAAGAGAAAAGTCAGTTGAGAAAATATAGTGGTAAATCTAAAACAATGATTCAAAATTATGATTTATAAAATATCTATGATGCGTGACAGACTTATTTTGGACATTACCCAGAAATTCTAGGAATTTGAAGTGAAAGCAAAACAACAAAAATGATTAATGAATCTAACCGGTTTTACTAAACTAGAAAAACATTTAATAAAATGTTAAACTTTATCCTAATCATCATATGAAGGATTATTTTTAAAACGAGGTTCCGGGTTCGATCCCGGCCCCGGATCACTGTCCGTATGGAGCCTGCAGATTCTCCCCATGTCTCCATGGGTCTCACCCCCACAACCCCAAAGATGTGCAGGGTAGGTAGATTGGCTACGCTAAATTGTCCCTTAATTGGAAAAAAAGAATTATTTTAAAAAACGTTCCTTCCAGAAGGTTTTAATGTGACTTCAAAACAAAGAACAACAAATACCATGAGAATTTTCCTTTTTCGCTTCTACGTGTTGGCTCCGGCAAGAAAGGTAGTGCGCTGTTTGTGACTGCACAGTCGGCTATTCTCACCATATTGTCCAGCACTTCGAAGAAAAATATCCTGGAGGTTTGTGCCATGCTGACATACTGGAAGGCAAGGCCTGAAAAATTCGGCAATGATCTGTGGTTAAAGAGAACATGACCCCCCCCCCCCCCCCCCCCCCCCCCCCCCCCCCCCCCCCCCCCCCCCCCCCCCCCCCCCCCCCCCCCCCCCCCCCCCCACACATAGGGAACATCCCCATCCCCAAAGACGTGGACGAAGTGTCGTTGGATGAAATGACGTCGGACGAAAAGACATAGCACCCCCCACACATAGGGAACATCCCCATACACAGGCTGCCAAGACAGTATCGGGGAGGGTGTCAGGGTGCAGTGCCACGGGCAATGCCAGGGTATCTGGGCATGTTCCTCTCTCCCCCGGGGGCTGTACTTAACTGAGTACCCCTGGCATCCACCAGTCTGATGTGATCAAGGAGACGATATCAGAAGGCGGTCCACACAGCATATAGCTTTGCAGATCAGGAGTTCCTTTTGTTCCACAATACCAGTTTGACAATGGGCGGGGAAAACAACGCACATTCGAACAAAGCTTTCTGTCCAGGGAATCAAGCGATTCAATTTGGGACTGTTTTTTGCTGTCTGGGTAGATCAGGCAGGAAACAGTATACCTGGGGCAGCCTCTGAAACGAAAAGGGGATCGAGCCATGGGGTGAAATGAAAAGAAAGGAACACGAAGCATATAGCTCGTCAAAGTCAGCATGGTGGCACAGTGGTTAGCCTCAGGTGATTGTGTGGAGTTTTCTCCCCGTGTCTGCGTGGGTTTCCTCCGGGTTCTCTGGTTTCCTTCCACAGTCTAAAGATGTGCAGGTTAGGTGGAATGGCTATGACCAATACATGGGGTTACGCAGGTAGGGCAAGGGAGTGGGCGTAGGTAGAGTGCTCTTTTAGAGAGTTGGTACCGCCTCAATGGGCTGAATACTTCGTTCTGCACTGTAGGGATTCTCTATAAAAAAACACACTCTAGTTGGTCAAGCTTGAAACCTGTGTTGATTGCATTATTCATCATCTTTCAGCGCAGTTCATCAGCGTCAGCTTTGACAAAGAGGCATCTGGACTCAAAATTTTACCTCTTCTCTCCCTACAGATGCTGCCAGACCTGCTGAGATCAGCATTTTCTCTTTGGTTTCATCAGTGTCAGCTCAGACCTTCAACCGTAAATGAGTGAGTTTGATTGTGACCAGTAAGACAGAAAAACCCTCAAATGATCGGCACATCCTGCAAGATAGAGCTTTGGGTGGGTTGAGCTCAAGACTGGGAGCAGTTGTGAAAAAGGGGGGTGGGCTCGAACTTAAGGGGGTGACCCCTCATTCCCCAATGATCACATCACACCGCTTCCTTCCAGCTCTCTTCAAAAAAACAGGCAGCCTGCTCCTGAAAAACTGTACACACCTAAAGTTTTAATAGTGTGGCAACGTATTATCAGCGTCAATTGGCTTGGTAACAACAGACCCTCGATTAGCTATTTAAATATGGCAGGAAAGCTGCCAATTTCATCCCCCGTGTTATGTGCATGAGCTCAGGGGTTGGCCCTATTTTACATATATATGCCTGCCAGGGGGCACATAAAATCCAGCCCAATGCTTCAAGTGATTGATCTTTAATCAGAACCGTTTCTCATCAATTTGTAAAGACTTACTCTTTTCACTGAAACCCCCTGACATGTTTAAAATTTCTGGCATTGTCCACTTTTATTTCAGTATATCGGAGTCTTGGCCTAATTATGTGGCCTACTGCCATATTCCTCGTACATTTATAGCGAGAATATTGATCCCACAACCCTACAAATTCTTTCTTTTCAGATCTTGCTCCCTTTTGAATGCAGTGACTGAACCTGCCTCCACCACACTGTCAGGCAGTGCATTCCAGGCCTTAACCTGTGTGAAAAGGTTTCCCCTCATGTTGCTGTTGCTTCTTTTTAGTCAATTACTTTAATTCTGTCCTCCCTTGTTCTCGATCCTTTCACGAGTGGGAACATTTTCTCCTTAATGATTCTGTCCAGGCCCCTCATGATTTTGAATACCTCTATCAAATCTTCTGCACTCGCTCCAATCACTTCACATATCTTCCCAAAAGTGTGACACCCAAAACTGAATGCAGTGTATCAGCTGGGGCCAAACTAGTGTCTTCTGCAAAATGGTTTCCTTCTGCAGTGTAGAGATTCAAACTTCTGTGTTACCTCTTCAAAAAAAACTCCAGCAAGTTCCAGCAAGTTAGTTAAGTAAATGCAGTATTCATAAAGGAAATATATGCCTGTGGATTCATTCGAACAGACTTTGTAAACAAAATTAATACATTTACAGTTGTTAGTTTAAGCATGGTTTGTGTGTCTGGTTTTGTAACATAGTCAATTGTACATAACAACAGCAGCAACTTAAATTTCCATAGGCTAATTATGTGCGAGCAATTTTTGTTGAACTCACATCGGCATAAAGCTCTGTAAATGTTGAATTATTGTTGGAAAGGTAGATAACACCTCGAGTCAGTTAATATTTACAAATTTCCAAAGCACAACAGGGCAGCTTGTTTACACTGGTTGGGTTAAATTTCTCCTGGATACCTTCAGTTGAAATAGCCTCTGAGGTGACGAGGGTGCAGTCTTAAGCTGCAATACCAGTTTTGCACACATTACAAGATGCCACTTTGGAAAAGGTGTTGGCTAGAAAAAGTGGCTGGAGAACCATTTAGAATCTGATTGATAAATAAGTTGACTGCTGGAGCTCAGTAGGAGGCTGCATTTTGATGGATGATACTTATACAGCTGCACTAGGGGGAGGAGTCGTGGGCGGAACCAAAGGTGGAGCCCAGTACAAGTTCCTAAGTGCGCCTAGCGCTACTCCCCCTAGTGGTAGGATGGCGCTACTGCGCTTACAATAACAGTATGAATTAGTATATATACATTCATATATTACATTCACCACACATGATTTGCTGGGCTTCCCGTGCACCTCGCACACCTATCCTCTACCCCGAAAAACTTGCTCATCAGGGCCTCTGTCTTGTATGCCTGGTGGACTATCTTAAATTGTATCAGGCTGAGCCTGGCATATGATTAGGAGGTATTAACCCTGCTTAGGGCATCCGCCCACAGACCCGCCTCTATCTCTCCTCCTAGCTCATCCTCACACTTTCCCTTAAGCTCCAACACCGGAGTTTCCTCCGTCTCCGAAACCTCCTGGTAAATATCTGATACCTTCCCCTCTCCCACCCAGGTACTGGAGACTACTCTATCCTGTATCCCCCATGGCGGCAGCAGCGGGAAGGCCGGAACCTGGTTTCTCAAGAAGTCTTGCAGCTGCAAATACCTAAACCCATTCCCTGCTGGCAATTCAAATTTATCCTCCAAGGCTTTCAAGTTGGGGAAGTTCCCGTCTATAAATAGATCCCCCATCCTTCTAATTCCTGCCCTCTGCCAACTCCAGAACCCACCATCCAGCGTACCCGGTACAAACCGATGATTATTGTAAATCGGGGTCCAAACTGATGTTCCCTCCACTCTCTTATATCTCTTCCACTGTCCCCAGATTCTCAGAGCTGGCACCACCACCAGACTTGTGGAGTATTGGGCCGGCGAGAACAGAAGATGTGACGTTATCAGTGCTCCCAAACTTGTGTCTTTACATGACGCCGCCTACATCCGCTCCCACACCGACCCCTCCCCTACTACCCACTTCCTAATCATGGCTATATTAGCCACCCAGTAGTAGTTGCAGAAGTTCGGCAGCAACAACCCACCCTCCCCTGGCTGTGCTCCAGCAACACTTTCTTCACTCGTGGGGTTTTATCCGCCCACACAAAGCCCGAAATAACCTTATTCACCCGCTTGGAAAAAGCCCTTGGGATGAAGATGGGGAGGCACTGAAAGACAAACAGAAATATGTGGAGGACTGTCATTTTCACAGTCTGTACCCTCCCCGCCAGTGACAGCGGGAGCATGTCCCATCTTTTAAAGTCCCCGTTCATTTGTTCTACCAGCTGGGATAGGTTTAACTTGTGCAGTGCCTCCCATTCCCGGGCCACCTGGATTCCCAAATACCGAAAGCTCTTTCCGACCATTCTAAGTGGCAGCTCTCCCAGTCTCTTCTCCTGTCCTCTTGCTTGGATCGCGAACATCTCGCTTTTCCTCATGTTCAATTTATACCCCAAAAATTGCCAAATTCACCTAGGATTCGCATTACTTCCCCCATCCCTTCCAACGGGTCTGAAATATACAAGAGCTGGTCATCTGCGTAAAGTGACACTCGGTGTTCCACCCCCTCCCCCCGACCCCCGAACCAGCCCTATCCAGTTCCTAGAGGCTCTTAATGCCATGGCCAATGGCTCTATGACCAGAGCAAACAGTAACGGGGAGAGGGGGCACCCTTGCCTCGTCCCTCGGTGTAGTTTAAAATACCCCGACCTCAGCCGGTTCATACGCACACTTGCTACTGGTGACTGATAGAGCAACCGCACTCTGGCAATAAAGCCCCCACCAAATCCAAACCTCCCAGCGCCTCCCACAGGTAATCCCACTCCACCCGATCAAAAGCCTTCTCCGCATCCATCGCTACCACCACCTCCACCTCCTTTCCTTCCGAGCCATCATAATAACACTTAACAGCCTTCGAACATTGGCCTGGAGTTGCCTGCCCTTTACAGATCCCGTCTGGTCTTCCCCTATCACCCCGGGACACAGTCCTCTATCCTTGTGCCCAGTATCTTAGCCAGCAGTTTGGCGTCCACATTCAGCAGAGAAACTGGCCTGTATGACCCGCATTGCTCCAGATCCTTCTCCCGTTTCAGGATCAGTGAAATCGAGGCCTGCGACATTGTTGGGGGGAGGCCTGCGACATTGTTGGGGGGAGGACTCCCTTCTCTCTTGCTTCATTAAATGTCCTCACCAGCAGTGGGCTCAATATCTCTGAAACCTTCTTATAGAATTCCACCGGGTAACCATCCGGCCCCGGGGCCTTGCCCGACTGCATGCCCTCCAGCCCCTTGATTATTTCCTCAATTTCAATTGGGGCTCCCAGCCCTTCCACTAGATCCTCATCAACCCTCGGGAACCTCAACTGATCCAAAAACTGCCTCATCCCCTCCACCCCCGCTGGGGGTTCCGACTCATATAATTTACTGTAAAAGTCCTAAACCACCTCATTCACCACCGCTAGGTCCAGGACAGTATTCCCACCTCTACTCTTTACTCTCCCTATCTCCCTGACCGTCTCCCTTTTTCTGAGATGGTGCGCTGACACTCTGCTTGCCTTTTCCCCATACTCATAAATCAACCCCCTTGCCTTCCTCAACTGTTCCACCGCTTTCCCTGTGGTCAAAAGTCCAAACTGCGTCCGGGGCCTCCGAGTATCTCCTGTCCACCTGGAGTATCTCCTCAACTAACCTATCCCTCTCAACCCGTTCCACCTTTTCTCTGTGGGCCCGTATCTCCCCACCCCGCCGACTAGCCACCACCCTTTTTAGGCCAGCCTCCAGCTCACGCCCCTGGCCTCCTCGAGCCCCTCCTCGGGCATTCACCGTCCCCGACCTCCCATTTGTCCACTAGTAACAGTTCCTCCCCTGTCAGCAAAGCAGTTCCCCCCTCTCCCTCCCCCCCAGCAACAGCATTAGAAACCCAACCTCCCATATCAAGCTCCAGCTTAACACCTGCTCACCCCCCACTGTGCTTCCGGGAGTCAGCTGAGCCATGCTGACTTGATAGCGCCTGCCCATGGCACCAAGCAGTCTGTCTCCCCATTGTTCTGTCCCCTCTTCACCACTTAGACAAACATTTTCAAAGCATCACATTCCCCAGTAAACAAACATCAGAAAAAAGTGCAAAAACAACCACAGAAGAAGAAGAAAAAACAGCCCCAAAAACCACCCCCCCCCCCTCTAACCAGCTCCCTGTAAGACAAAGTTAACTTTAGCCATCAAAGCAGCCCCTTATTGCAAATAACACTACTTATACAACCCAACACAACAAATTGCCACTACAGTACTCTCCAAGGCTTCAGTGTCTTTTAGTTCACCTCCAGTCTTTTTTCTTTGATAAAAGTCCATACGTCGTCCGGTGTTTCAAAGTAGAAGTCCCGTTCCTCATGTGTGACCCACAAGCGGGCTGTGTACAACATCTTGAAATTCACCCCCTTCTTAAAGAGGGCCGTTTTTGCCCGATTAAACCCAGCTCGCCTCTTGGCCAAATCCGCGCCCAGGTCCTGTTAAATGCGCAGCTCACAATTCTCCTACTTGCTGCTCCGTTCTTTCTTGGCCCACCACAGAACGTGTTCCTTGTCCAGGAATCGGTGTAAACGTACCATCATCGCCCTCGGCGACACGTTCGCTCGGGGCATCTTCGCGAGGGATCTGTGCGCTCTGGCCACTTCCATGGGCCGAGGGAACACCTCAGCCCCCATCAATTTCTCCAGCATGTTCATCACACAGTCCCTCGCATCCAATCCATCATTGCCTTCAGGGAGGCCGTTGATTCTCAGATTCTGCCTCCTGGACCTGTTCTACAGGTCCTCCAGCTTCTCCTGCATTCTTTTCTGGCGGTCATTCATCATCTCCACCTTGGTCTCCAGCACGGTTATGTACTCCTCGTACTCGGACACCTTTTTCTCCACCTCCTGGATCGCACGTCCTTGGGTCTCCTGATTCTGCACCACCTGATCAATTGAAGCCTTGATTGGGTCCAGCGTGTCCTTCTTAAGCTTGGTGAAGCAATCTTCAAAAAACTCCACCAGCTGCTCTGTCGACCACTGTGGCATCTCCCCACGGCCCTTGCTCTCCAACATGCTTTCCCACGTTGCCGGCTCTGCTCGCGTCTTCCTTTTTGGACTTTGTCTTCTCACACGGCCACTTCTGCTCCAATTCTCCATACACTAGAAGGGGATTTCTCCTCACTGTCTCACTCTTCACCGATTTATCCCATAAAATCCAGAAAAAACGGGGGAAAATGTCTGTAATGAACTCCAATTGGCTTTATTGGTTGGCCAATTGGAGTGTGAGCTCCCTCAATGATAGCTCATTGAGGGGGCCCATATAATCACCTGTGTAGGCTTTGTGAGCCAGTCTTAAGTTGACTGGACTGCTAGCAGTTTGTAGCTGCTCCTGTAATATCGTTATTGTAAATAAATATTGGTGTGGTGACGGAACTCCTGCCTCCCGTGGATTACTACAGTGGCGACGAGGTAAACTAAGAATTTTGCGGAGACCAGCTGCCGCACTTGGAGGGTAAGCCTTGCCATTTAAAAAAATGCCGTTTTTTGGAAGGTTAGAGGCATTCGACCCGGCTATTGAGGACTGGTCCCAGTAGGTGGAGAGACTGTGTTACTTCTTCCAGGCAAATGATATACTGACGGATGAAAGGAAACGGCTTATCCTGCTGTCGGCGTGCGGACCCTCCGCTTTCGCCATTATACGTAGTCTGACTTATCCCGATGCGCCGGACACGAAAACTTTCCAAGAAGTAACGGAATTGGTGAAAGAGCACTACGACCCAAAACCACCCCTCATTTTGCGTAGGTACAGATTCTACACAGTGAAGCGGGAAGACAGGGAGTCAGTCACGAATTTCTTGACCCGCCTGAGAAGGCTGGCAGAAAAATGTGAGTTCGGCCCGACGCTAAATGAAATGCTTCGGGACCGGTTAGTGTGTGGGATAAACGACCTCACAATACAGAAACGTCTGTTGGCGGAAACGGAGCTAGACTGCAGGCAGGCGTTACAGCTCACACTGTCCCTAGAAAAGGCAGCAAGTGGGGCGCAGGAACTACAGGGCACGCCAATGGAGGTAGATACCTGTGAGAGGGACTACCACAACGGGTCCTGCTACCAGATAGCCGCCCTCAGGAAAAACCTGAGGAATAGAGGGAAAAAGGAAAACCCCAGAAGTGCCCCCAAGTCTGCCAGGACTAACTGGAGACAGAGGGAAGTACCGGCTGAGGCTCCCCCAACAGAGAAGGACCGTTTCTGGCACCAGACAGAGTGGGGTAACAACAACAGAAACCCTAGAAGGAGGTGGCAAAAGAGGAATAGCAGTTGGGGACGCAGGGAAGTACACAACCTAGACGCCCCATCCTCCTCCGAAGGGGAACAATTATATAATATTACAACGAAGAAAGCAGAACCCATTAGGATTACCCCACGGGTGAACGGGCGGCCGACAATAATGGAAATAGACACGGGTGCAGCCGTATCAGTAATGGGAGTGGCAGCATTTAGAAAAATCAAAGATGGACTCCAGCCACTAACCCTAACAAAAACATTGACGAAACTTAAAACCTACACGGGGGAACCCCTGGAAGTTCTAGGCACGACTCATGTACCCATGGAATATTTGAAACAATTGCTCAGATTACCATTGACTATAGTAGAGAGCTCCGGACCGAGCTTAATTGGACGGAACTGGCTGAAAGACCTAAAATTAGATTGGATGAAAATTTTCCAGAGTGGAAGCGGGCAGTTGAGTGTGGTACTCCAAAAATACCCGGAGGTCTTCCAGGAAGGTTTGGGGGAAATCATAGGCGCCAAAGCAACTTTGCACGTGGACCCAGAAGCCCGTCCAAAACTTTGTAAGGCCAGGCCGGTACCTTTTGCATTAAGGAAGAAAGTAGATGACGAAATAGAAAGGTTACGGCGCGACGGCATTATCAGACCAGTGCAGTTCTCGGAATTGGCAGCGCCGGTGGTACCAATTTTGAAGCCAGACGGCTCGATACGTCTCTGTGGAGATTTCAAACAGTAAACAAATACGCACTGCTGGACAAATACCCAATCCCGAAAATAGACGACCTATATGCCAAATTGGCAGGTGGGCTTTTGTTCACGAAACTGGACATGAGCCACGCCTACCTGCAGTTAAAACTGGACAAGGGCTCCCAGAAGTTCGCTACGATCAACACCCTGAAGGGCCTTTTTCGTTATTCTAGGCTACCTTTCGGAGTGTCATCAGCCTGCGCTATATTCCAGCGTACGATGGAAAATATTCTGCAGGGACTACCACAGGTGGCGATTTATTTGGACGATGTCTTAATCACGGGTAGGACAAACAGGGAACACTTAAGGAACCTGGAGGAAGTGCTCAGGCGTTTCGCAAAGGCAGGCGTACGACTAAAAAGGGAAAAATTTGTTTTTCTGGCCCCACAAGTGACGTGCCTGAGATAAAAAGTAGACGAGTCAGGCTTACACCCATTAGAAGACTGAGTAAGGGCAATAAAAGAAGCCCCAGCTCCCACCACGGTCCAGGAGTTACGATCATTTCTAGGGTTGGTAACCTATTATGGAAAATTTATAGAAAATAGGGCGTCCATCCTAGAACCCCTCCACCAGCTACTAAAAAAGGGGCAAGAATGGAAATGGTCCACACGCCAAAACCGAGCATTTAGGGACATTAAGGAACAGCTGTCATCCGAAAATGTCCTAGAGCATTATGACCCAAGGAAGGAGTTGGTGGTCACTTGTGATGCATCCCCCTACGGGGTAGGAGCCGTCTTAGCCCATAGAGGAAGGAATGGGGAAGAACGGCCAATAGCCTATGCTTCGAGGACCTTGGCGATGGCTGAGAGGAAGTACGCCCAAATTGAGAAGGAAGGACTGGCGGTAATATTCGCAGTAAAAAGATTTCACCAGTATCTGTACGTGCAGAAATTCACCATAGTGACGGACCATAAGCCGTTATTAGGGTTATTAAAAGAAGACAAGTCAATACCCCCGAGTGCATCAGCTAGGATCCAACGCTGGGCGTTGCTACTGGCGGCATATAGATACGTTCTGGAGCACAGACCGGGAACGCGAGTAGCAAATGCAGATGCTTTGAGCAGACTTCCCCTCCCGGACACTCCGCCGTAAATACCAAAAGTAGAGGAGACAGTAATTACTCTAAATTTTTTGGACACCCTACCAGTAGACGCACAACATATTCGGTTGTGGATGCAAAAAGACCCAGTTTTAGCCAAGATGAAGCATTTACTGCTAACAGGGGAACTGGAAAGACCAGTGGAGCCCCAGATGCACCCATACTGGAGCAGAAGGGACCAAATAACCGTAGAAGACGGTATCCTACTATGGGGAGCCCGGGTAATCGTCCCAGCTCAGGGCCGTCAGGCAATCATAACCGAGTTACATCACGGACACCCAGGGGTGTCTAAAATGAAGATGCTAGCTCGAAGCTACGTTTGGTGGCCAGGTTTGGACACAGACACAGACATAGCAGCCTTGGTACGTCAGTGCCAGGAGTGCCAACAGGGGCAGAGTGGCACCAGTGGCGCCATTGCACCCGTGGGAATGGCCAGGCAGACCGTGGACCCGCCTGCATATTGACCATGCCGGCCCTTTCATGGGCTCAATGTTTTTGGTGATAGTGGATGCCCACTCCAAATGGGTGGGACTGCACTCATATTGTTCTTTTCTTATCTATTTAAATGTAGTCAAAGAATCACTTACAATGTCCTCCCTTCTCACTCCTATGCTGCTACCTCCGGTGCCCCCAAAGACCAAATATTGGCCCCCTCCTCCTTCTTGTCTACATACCATCGGGACTGCACCCGAAAGCACAGCAATGGTTTTCACACGCATGCCGACACCCAGTTCTACCTCACCACCTCTCCCAACAGCTCCACGGTGGCTACATTATCAGAGTTGTTATCAGACATCTAGTACAGGATAAACAGACATTTCCTCCAAATAAATATTGGAAAGCCATTGGGTGCGATCTAGCGGAAAGATTTCTAAGTTTGGCAGCAAGCAGGAACTGACAGGTGTTTCTTGATAGAAGCAGCCCTTAAACTGACCCCACAGAGCAAACCCCAGACAGCAGACAGCCATTCCACCGCCATGGCCAGCCCCACATTCCAGTGTTGCGGAGGTGTTAATGTCAAGGAAGAGGTCATCCAAGGTCACTGGTGACTACATGAGCTGCCTCCAACATGGAGGAACATGTGACCCTGATGTTGACCCTGATGAATGGGTGTGTGGCAGTGTGAGGGCTGTGTGCTGGTGTGAATGGGCTTGTGGGGACTGGTGTAAATTGGTGTGTGGGGGCTGTGTGCTGGTGTGAATGGTTTTGGTGTGCTGGTGTGAATGGGTGTGTGGCGTGGTGGTTGCTGGTGAGAATGGGTGTGTGGAGGTTGTGTGCAGGTGTGAATGTGTTTGTGGGGGTGGTGGGCTGTGTGAATGGTTTTGGGGAACTGGTGTGCTCGTGTGAATTGGTGTGTGGTGGAAAGTTGCTGGTGTGAATGGATGTGTGGCGGTGGTGTGAACGGGTGTGTGGGCAGATAGTTGCTGGTGTGAATGTGTGTGGGGCTGTGTGCTGGTGTGAATGTGTGTGGGGTTGTGTGCTGGTGGGAATGGGTTTGTGGGGGTGGTGTGCTGGTGTGAATGGTTGTGGGGGGAATGGTGTGCAGGTGTGAATGGGTGTGCAAGTGGTGTGCAGATGTGAATGTGTGTGGGTGCTGTGTGCTGATGTGAATGGCTTTTGGGGGGGTGTGCTGGAGTGAATGGGTGTGTGGGCTGTGTGCTGTTGTGAATGGCTTTGGGGAGGTGTGCTGATGTGAATTTGTGTGTAGGGGCTGTGTGTTTTTGTGAATGGGTGTGTGGGGTGGTGTGCAGGTGTGAATGGTTTTGGGGATGTGCTCGTGTGATTGTGTATTGGGGGGGTGTGGTAGTGTGAATGGTTTTTGAGGTGTGCTGGTCTGAAATGGTGTGTGGGGGGCTGCTGGTATGAATGGGTGTGTGGGGGCTGTGTGTTAGTGTGAATGGGGGTGTGTGGGGGGGGGTGTTGGTCTGAATGGGTGTGTGGGGGGGGGGGTGCTGGTATGAATGGGTGTGTGGGGGCGGTGTGTTAGTGTGAATGGGTGTGTGGGGGGTGTGCTGGTGTGAATGTGTGTTGGGGTGTGTGCTGGTGTGAATGGTTTTGGGAGGTGCTGGTGTGAATGGGTGTGCAGGGGTGGTGTGCAGGTGTGAATGGTTTTGGGGTTGTGTGCTGGTGTGAATGGGTGTGCGGGGGTGTGTGCTGGTGTGAATGTGTGTTGGGGTGTGTGCTGGTGTGAATGTGTGTTGGGGTGTGTGCTGGTGTGAATGTGTGTTGGGGTGTGTGCTGGTGTGAATGGTTTTGGGAGGTGCTGGTGTGAAGGGGTGTGTGTGCTGGAGCGGATGGGTTTGTGGGGCTGTGAATTGGTATGATGGGTGTGTGGGGGTGTGCGCTGGTGTGAATGGTTTTGGGGAGCTATGTGCCTGTGTGAATGAGCATGTGGCGATGGTGTGCTGTTGTGAATTGGTGTTTGGGAGCTGTGTGCTGGTATAAATGGTTTTGGGGGTGGTGTGCTGGTGTGAATGGGTGTGTGGGGGTGTGTGCTGGTGTGAATTGGTATGTGGGTGTGGTGTGCTGGTATGAATGGTTTTGGGGTGTGTGCTGGTGTAAATGGGTGTGTAGGGGGTGTGCTCGTGTGAATGGGTGTGTGTGGGGGGGGGTGTGCTGGTGTGAATGGTTTTTGAGGGGTGGTGTGCTCGTGTGAATGGGTGTGTGTGGGGGGGGGTGTGCTGGTGTGAATGGTTTTTGAGGGGTGGTGTGCTGGTGTGAATTGGTGTGTGGGGGGGGGTTGTGCTGGTGTGAATGGTTTTTGAGGGGTGGTGTGCTGGTGTGAATGGGTGTGTGTGGGGGGGGGGGTGTGCTGGTGTGAATGGTTTTTGAGGGGTGGTGTGCTGGTGTGAATTGGTGTGTGGGGGGGGGGTTGTGCTGGTGTGAATGGTTTTTGAGGGGTGGTGTGCTGGTGTGAATGGGTGTGTGTGGGGGGGGGGTGCTGGTGTGAATGGTTTTTGAGGGGTGGTGTGCTGGTGTGAATTGGTGTGTGGGGGGGGGGTTGTGCTGGTGTGAATGGTTTTTGAGCGGTGGTGTGCTGGTGTGAATTGGTGTGTGGGGCATTTGTATCACAGTCACACATGGAGATGTCAATATCAAGAGGTCATTCAAGGTCACAGGTGACAACATGAGCTGCCTCCAACATGGAGAAACATGTGACCCTTAGGTTTCAATGTGACTATGTTATGCATGTCCCCTTACCGCCTATCCCAGCCAACAGGTGCA
The DNA here is from genome assembly GCF_902713615.1 of Scyliorhinus canicula. NCBI lineage: Eukaryota > Metazoa > Chordata > Chondrichthyes > Carcharhiniformes > Scyliorhinidae > Scyliorhinus > Scyliorhinus canicula. Next base: position 167,625,632 of record NC_052148.1, read on the forward strand.
TTTGGGAAGTCCCGGATACCCTGTTTGCCTGAGCAGCTGACTACATAAACTTCGACCTGGACCAGACCCATCAAGATGCCCGAGCAGCAGGATTTTCCGCCATCACCGATAGCCCCAGGTCCAGGGGGTAATAGATGGCACGCATGTCACCTTGCGCACACCAGGCGATCCTGGAGAAACCTTCATTAACAGGAAGGATTTCCAGTCCCTGAACTTCCAACATGTGTGCAACAACCACCTCAAGATCATGCACGTGTATGCATGTTTCCCATGGTGTGCACGACAGCTACATCCTGGGCCAGTTGGAGATCCCCGGCATCTTCAAGGGACACCCCAGGGTGACCGGTTGGCCCTTGGGGGATAGGACCTGGCTAATGATGCCACCACGAAGGCTGGTGACCAATGCCAAAACCGATACAACAAGGCCCATGCGGCCATCTGGGTTGTCATTTAACGATGCATCTGGCTGCTGAAAATGCAGTTCCGATGCCTCGACTGCCCTGGTGGTGCATTGCAGTACACCCCCTAGAGGGTCGCCTGCTTTGTGGTGGTCTGGTATGCCCTCCATAATCTGGCACAGCAGTACGGTGAGGGCTGCACGTGGTTGAGGAACATGCGGCTTCATCAGAGGAGGAGGACAATTGGCCAGACGAAATTGCCCCTTAGTTTCCAAAAGGTTAGGTTTGGTGACTGGGTTACGAGGATAGGTGTAGGCGTGGCCTTAAGTAGAGCGCTCTTTCCAAGAGCCGGTGCAGACTCGATGGGCCAAATGGCCTCCTTCTGCACTGTAATTCTATGATTCTATGATTCACACCAGCACAACAACCCCCATATACCCATTCACATCAACACACCTTCTCCCACACACCCATTCATACCAACAAACCACTCCCACACCCGTTCATGCCTGCACACAAACCTTACATGCGCATTTACATCACCCTCACACACGTTCACACCTGCACACCATCCCCTCATACCACACTTAGGGGAGGCGGTGGCGTAGTGGTGCTGCTGATTGCCAACCAAGCAGGATTCTACGGCCGGTGATCAGGGAGGCAAAGGCAACGGTGTACGCCCTCCACCCCAGGAATAGATCTGGCTGGTCTGAAACCCCGAAGACCGTCACTTTCAAGCATGGCTCCACCCTCATCCTCACCAGCTTGGACATTGCCTCGAAGAAGGCTGTCCAGTACCTAGCAAGTCAAGGGCAAGACCAGAACATGTGGGCGTGGTTGGCCGGGCTCCTTCGTACCGTTCACATCTGTCCTCCTCCTCTGGGAAGAACATACTCATTCGGGTTCTTGTTAAGTGGGCTCTATGTACCACTTTTAGCTGCATTAGGTTGAGTCTTGCGCACGGGGATGTGGAGTTGATCCTATGAAGTGCTTCACTCCAGAGACCCCACCTATTTTGAACCCCAAGTCTTCCTCGTCGCGTCCAGTGCAGTGTTGGCCCTCTCTATCAGTCATTCGTACATGTCGCTACAATTCCATCTACCTAAAATGTCTGCATCCAGTAGTTCTCCCAGTAGCATCCGTCGCAGGTGGTTGTGGGTACGTCCTTGTCTCTTTCCGTAGGAAGTATTTAAGCTGCAGGTACCTGAGTTTGTTGCCCTTAGCTAGCTGGAACCTCTCCATCAGTTCGTCCAGTGTTGTGACCCTGTTGTCGGAGTATAGGCCCCTGGCTGTTAGTGTCCCTCCGTCCTGCCTCCACCTTTTAAAGATGGTGTCAGTGAGTGCTGGCGTGAACCTATGGTTATTGCAGATGGGGGTTTTGTCGGACATTTCGGCCAGGCCGAATTGCTGCCATGATAGGTCTGGAGGGTGGCTACCACCACTGGGCTGCTGGAGTGTTTTTTGGGTGGGGATGGGAGTGTCGCCATGGTGTGGGCCTGGAGCGAGGTCCCCCTGCAGGAGGCCTCCACTGCGCGCACCCACTCGGCTTCTGGCTCCTTAATCCATCCCATTACTCTTTCTGTTGTCGCTGCCCAGTAGTCGTATTATAGGTTTGGGAGGGCTAGCCCTCCCCGGACTTTGTTTTCTGTAGGACCTTCTTTGGGATCCTAGCATTCTTTCCCTCGATACACACGCCATGGTTAATTTGTCCAATTAATTGAAAAAGGTTTAGTGGATCGAGATCGGGATGGATCGAAGTAGGAAGAGGCAGTATGTTCATTTTGATCGCGGGGATTTTGGGGGCTCAATCCCACCCCCCACGCAACAATGCTCACCGGCATACCCCCCCCCCTCACGTCAACATTAATTGTCAGCATTCCACCCCCATCAACACCACAAAAATATACCCGCGCCGCCACCCCCCCGCCCCAGGTGTCTGCTCTCCATCACATCCCACCCATGGGGATCCTAATAGGGTTTGCCCGACACAGTTTGGCACTGTGCCAACCTGGCTGCCAACCTCTACCAGGGTCCCTCTCCCCCAACTGAGGGCTATACTTAACTCTGCGCCCTTGACTATAAATTGATGGAATTACATTCAAATGAGATTTACACCCAATGTGATATCGCCAGCAAGGGGTGGACAAAATTGAGAAACTATGGCCGTGATTCTCCGCACTCACGCCGGTTCGGAGAATAGCGGGCCACGCAAATTTTCACGGTGACGCAGGTCCGACGCCCTCCCGCTATTCTCCGAACCCCGCACAAACTACACGTCGGGATTCCCGGCAAAGGCCTCGAACACGCCCCCGACACGACCAGAATCGCTACTTATTGGCCCCCCGCTATTCTCCGGCCCGGATGGGCCGAAGTCCCGACGTGATCACGCACTGTTTTCACGCCGGCCAACACACCTGCTTTTCAAGTTCGTCAACCAGAACTGACGAGAGCTTCGATTAGGTGAGCGCACCGCTCAGCGCACTGCTGGAGTCTGGCCACAACGGGGAAGGCATCCCCGAGAACGGGAGGGGGGTCCAGAGCGGGGGGGAGTGGGGGAGACTGAGGGGGGAGTGGGGGAGACTGAGGGGGGAGTGGGGGAGACTGAGGGGGGAGTGGGGGACACTGAGGGGGGGAGTGGGGGAGACGGGGGGGAGTGGGAGTGGGAGTGGGGGGGGGGGGGGTTAGGTAGAGAGTGAGGGATTGACCCGTCCAACCCCGTTACAAAATGTCTGCCACCATGCCATGGCGTGCCAGTTACGAGGACACGGCCGCTGGTTCCCCTGTGGCTTATCACCACAGGCCACTGACGCACCGGTGAAGAGGACATTGTTAACTGCCCGTAGGAAGCAGAAAGTGACCAGGGGTTAGGCTGCCCGCGTGTCAGCAGCGCGACCAGGCCACCGGGACACACAGGTATCCCGTGGCAGGCGGCTGCCGAGGTGTCGACTAACCTCCGTCTAACATGTCCGTCTAATATGTCCCGTTTCTCTGCCCCCCACCACCCTTCTGTAGGTTAGCACAATGTCTGTGAACAGAACGGCTATGTTCTGCGCAGTGGTTGGGGCCGCTGCACTGCATTTGGAGATGGAGCAGCATGCACAGCCACAACCCGCAGTGGATGCAGGGCCAGCTGCAGCAGCAGAGGGAAGGGCCGAGGAGTTGCCAGTCGTCGAGCAGCATTGGGGGGGGGGGGGGGGGGGGGGGGGGGGGAGGAGGAGAGAGTGAGGGTGCAGCCACGGCGCCAGAGGCGACGACCAAGGCCGAGGGTGTACCGTGCCTGGATCTCTTTCCTAACAATGACAGACATCACCTGCAGGAGGAGACTCCGGCTGAGTAGGCGGACGGTGATACATATCTGTCACCTCGTGGCGCACCTCGCCCCACGTGGAACGGTGGGAGGACACGCGATCCCGGTTGCCATCAAGGTGACGGTCGCTCTTAACTTCTATGCGACCGGCTCCTTCCAGTCTCCGAGCGGGGACCTCTCCGGGATCTCCCAGTCATCGGTGCACAGGTGTATCCGGGATGTGACCGACGCCCTCTATGCCGTCGCCGATCGCTACATCACCTTTCCCGAGGACCGAGCAACTCAAGACTCACGAGCTCGTGGATTTGCCAGCGTGGCCGGGATACCGATGGTGCAGGGGGCAATCGATTGTGTTCACGTCGCCATGCGCCCGCCTGCAGGGGACAGGGACGTGTTCACAAACAGGAGGGGGACATACTCCATGAATATCCAGGTGGTATGCGACCCCCACATGAGGATCATGAACATCTGTGCAAGGTTCCCAGGGAGTGTGCATGACTCCTACATACTGGCGCAGTCGTTCATCCCTGCGATGTTTGATGGACGTCCCCCCTGGCTGAGGGGCTGGTTGCTAGGCGACAGGGGTTATCCGCTGAGGTCTTGGCTGATGACGCCTATACGGAGGCCTCAGACCAATGAGGAAACACGATACAACGAGGCCCATGCAGCAACCAGGGGTGTGGTGGAGCGCTGCCTTGGCCTCCTGAAGATGAGATTCAGGTGCCTGGACCGCTCCGGAGGGGCCCTGCAGTACCAGGCCGACAGGGCCGCTCGCATTGTTGTGGTCTGCTGTGCGCTGCACAACATCGCGATGCAGAGGGGAGATGACCTGCTCCAGGAGGCGGAGGGAGAAGCAAGTGGCAGTGGTGCCAGCACAGAGGAGGAGGAGGAGGAGGAGGAGGAGGAGAGGAGGGAAGTGGCTGGCGGAGTGGCGGGCGCAGCACACAGACACGCCTCTGGTGCTGGTGATGTCCAGGAGGCGGCACGACGGACCCGGCGAGGACGGCGGGCACGCGACGCCTTGGTGGCAGCACGGTTGACGCGTCGTATGCGACGTCCCCGCTGAACACCAAACCACCACCTGCATCGCTAGTCGTGCAGAGGGTCAACACATAACTGCCACCACCACAACCCCCCCCCCCCCCCCCCCCCTCAGTGTACACTGCTCCACTTCGACATCACCCTTACCACTGGGTCCAGACGGTATGGCACAACATTGATGGCTGTGTGAGCGGGTGTGATCAGTGCCATGTGGAATGATGACAGGCCGCTCTGCGAAGAGCTGTGAGCTCAGAATCGTTAGAGAGAGTCTGACCCATGGCAATAGCTGAACCATCCACCTTGGTGGCCGCTGAGATCATCACGGACACTCCATCACGTGCCCACGTGGGCTAGCTGTAGGAGGGGGTGGGGGGGGAATGGACTGCACACCCGGCACCGAAGTTTCATCGCTCGTCAACGCCAGCGACACTCTGTCACCATCACGATTCCTGTGGCTGTGGAACATCACACGGTATTACAAGTAAGGTGGAACAGTGCGTTTAATGTGAACAAAAATTTACAGATGCCCTAGCCCCTACAACTAAACTGTGCCCTTCACCCGTGCCAACTTACTCAGTGTCTCTCTTTGTTGCCTTACGGGCCCTACCACTACGTCTAAGTGATTCCCCAGATGATACAGCAGGAGTGGAGGAGGACTGCTGCGAATCGCCCCCTTCGACTCGTTTCTCCTTCGGCAAGCGTTTCCTGGGGCGACCCGGCCTTGATGGGCCAGGCTGCTCTGCGGGCGTCTCGGGTGACGTTGTGCCACCCTGCTCTGCCTGCTGCCCACCCGATGCACCAGGGATGGGCCGAGAATTCCGGGACGTCCCGTGATGGAGTTAATGGGACGGGCCCAAAACCTCCTCCTCCCTCGGGGAGCCCGGTGGCCCCCGGGCCTCACTTTGGGACAGAGGTGCGAGCGGGGAGGTGCCCCGTCGCGCCACCGACACCTGGCGCTGCCAGTCCTGGAGGCCTGCAACGGTATCCACCAGGATCCGAAGGTTTGCAGAGACGGAGTCCAGGGAGTTAGACATTCCCGCCAGGGACTGTGCGATCTCAACCTGTGAGTGCACGACACCATCCAGCACGTGTCAGGCGGTTGATGCTCTCCGCGACTGACTGCTGGGACTGTGCCATCGACCTCTGGGACTGTGCCATCGACTGCTGTGACTGTGCCATGGTGTGCTGCGACTGGGCCATGACCTGCTGAGACTCGGCCAAGGCCCGCAGTGCGCCGGCAATGTCGTGTTGGCTCTGGCGCATTGCTGCCTGTGAGAGGGCAACCCTGTCCAGGGCCGAGGATTAAGCCCAACGCCTTGCATAACCTGACCCATTGCCTCCACCGCGGATGCCACCCGTGCGGTGTCGGCCTGGGTTGCTGCCATGAGCGGCACCACTCCCTGCTCGTGGACGAGGTTCGACTCCTCTAACAGTGTCTGCAGAGTCTGGAAGACAGCGCTCATCCCGTCATTGTTTCCCTGGGTTTCTTGATGCATCGGCTGTGCGGGTGGGTTGAGAAAGTCCAGGAACTCGGAAAACGTCTGGGAGCCAGCTGCATGCTGGGCTTGGCCTGGCCTCCGCCAGTCCGGGCCCTCGGCTGCTCCGACCTCCACCTGCTGTACCTGCTCAGCTGTGATGTGCGACCCAGACTGTGACCCAGGAGCCTCATCACTAAATAGCCCAACCGGGGTGAGTGTCTCTGGGATGGTGGATGGTGTGGGAGATAGCTGTGCCGCAAGCTCGAGGTCGTCTTGGTTTGACGCCTCCTCTATGTCATCGGCCCGCTGAGAGGCCGCAGGGCGTTCGCGGGCCATTTCTCTCTCTTGCTCTGTCGCCGCCCTCTGGGCGTCCTGCTCCACAGATTCGGTTGGGGAGGATGAGACTCCTCGCTGATCGGGCACCCTCTCTTGTGCGGCCCTGGGTGAGGTGGGGCAGATGCCTGTGTCTGCCTGGAGGCAGACGCCCCTGGTTGTTCGGCATCACGTCCTAGGGAAGAGAATGAAACGGGTTATTTAGATTTGCTCGGCCGGGCGCTGGACGGTCCCAGTGGGCAGGGTGTGAAGGGACAGAGGATGGGGGAGGTGTCCAAGTGGGCAGGGTGTCTGAAGGGACAGAGGATGGGGGGAGGTGTCCAAGTGGGCAGGGTGTGTGAAGGGACAGAGGATGGGGGGTGGTGTCCAAGTAGGCAGGGTGTGTGAAGGGACAGAGGATGGGGGAGGTGTCCCAATGGGCAGGGTGTGTGAAGGGACAGAGGATGGGGGAGGTGTCCAAGTGGGCAGGGTGTGTGAAGGGACAGAGGATGGGGGGGGGGGGGGGGGGGGGGGTTGTTTGTCATGCAGGGTTGTCTCACTTGTTGCAGCTCCGCCAACCTCGCATTGCGCGATCTCCCGGGTGGCAGATCCCCCAACAAGGTCCAGTGCCCTCTGCTCAAACGTGGTGAGGGGGTGCAGGATGGGCAAACCCCCTCCAGTCTTGTTCCGCTCACGGGTGTTGTGAGCAGTCTTGTCCTGTTGGGGGAGGGGGCATAGGTAGATCATTACAATACGGCAGGTATCAGCAGGCCGTTCAGATACTGGCACAGTTTGGGGGTAAAGTTGTAATAAGACCATTGCATCACTCCACGGGGGCGAGAGCGCTGGGTCTGTGACTACTTTGTGAACCACTCTCAACTCACTCTGCCCCAATCCCCCTCCACCCCCCGTGCCAGGGGGGGGGGGGGGGGGGGGGGGGGGGGGAGAGGAGAAGAGAGGTAGGTGATTAAGTTAAGAGGGAGGGATGGTTGCACCCGGGGGCACCCTCTTGACACCCTGGCAGTCCTGGTGAGGTTCTGCATCTTCTTCCGACATTGGTCTGCAGAGCGAGGGGTCTGCCCCACAGCACTAACGGCAGCAGCCACCTCACGCCAGGCCTGGCGCACCACGCTGGCAGGGTGGCGATGCCCGCTACGCGGGCAGATGATGCCCCTCCTCTGCTCCATTGATTCGAGCAGCGTCTCCACATCAGCCTCAACGAATCGCGGGGCTGCTCTCCTGAGCTCCGACATCCTGGCCTAGTTTCTGTGCTCGCCCGCGCCCTTTAACAGCGTCGGGCGGCGTCACGTGGGCGTGTTCGTCGCGTCGCCGCGTTCCGGCATCATCGCGCATGTGATTGATGCGGCCCCGATCCTAGCCCATTTCCCGGACGTGAATACCTCGGGAAATGGGCCATGTCGGGCCGTCGCAAAAGTCGGCCGTTTTCACGGCCAACTTCACGATTTTCCGCGGGTGCGGAGAATCGCGCCCGATCTCTCTGGCGAGAATCATGTTTCTCAATTCTCACGGGATGTTTCACCCGTGCAGCCGATCCCGCAGATGGCTAGTAATAATAATTACTATTATTATTGCCACAAGTAGGCTTACATTAACGCCGCAATGAAGTTACTGTCATAATCCCCTTGTCGCCACATTCCGATGCCTGTTCGGCTACACAGAGGGAGAATTCAGAATGTCCAATTCACCTAACAGCACGTCTTTCGGGACTTGTTGGAAGAAACTGGAGCACTCGGAGGAAACCCATGCAGACACAGGGTGAACGTGCAGACTCCGCACAGACCGTGACCCAAGCGGGGATCAAACCTGAGACCTTGGCGCTGTGATGCAGCAGTGCTACTGTGCGGGTTCAAAAGTGTCCCCCACATGTCAGAGATGAGCTTTAAGTTTTGAACTTGTTTTATTGAGTCAAGTTGGGACTGAACTAAGGAATGGAAAAGCTGCCCAGCTCTCACTCGCTTTGCCTTGTCAGTTATCCAGCTTGGAATGATCACCTCGGTGGAACATGTCGGTCTTCAGAAACCGAGGGACTGAAACGAGGGATTGATTCAGCTATACTTTCCTCCACACCAAAACTCAGTTGGTAATGACTTCCAGTCATCTACTAAGACTAGTGCTCTGTCTTCACATAAGGGAACACCAGTTCTACAGCGTCAAAACCGTGTGAACTTTCTCCTTGTTTTAATAAAGTCTATTTTCTTTATGAGAATATTAGATTATGAATATCTAATATTCTTTCTATTTGATAAAGTCAAAACCCCTCTCTGCAGAGACCCTATCTGTTTGCCCTTTGTGCATGTACTGTGGAATTTTAAAAGGGGTAATTATATTTCCAGGTTACAATTTCATGTTAAATAGTTCTTGCAACTTGTTTTAAAACAAGTTTTGTTTTATATAAATCAATCAATCTACATTGATTGAAGTGAGCCTGATTAAAATCTTTTATTCTGGGTCTAACATTAGTGAAGGAAAATAGTTTGTCATTTTGGTGAGTTAATTAAACATTTAAACTAATAGTACAACCTATGTATTACTGTGCACTCCTCCTATCCTGGTCATAAGACTTTTAATAGTTTTCTAAGAGTTTTTAATCCTTTTTCAACCTGAAGTCTGGGTGGTAAGGTTGTGCATCATTATCAAGTACTAAATGTTTCTGTTTTACCTCGATGTAGTGCTATGAGATTTAATATTGCAAGTCACATTTTAGTTTGCAGGGAGCAAAGATCTGCTTACTGGGGTGTTTTCTGATGTTGAAACAAGAGAAATATTTGGGTAAAACCTAAAGATGTAAAAAGATGTATTCAATTTTAATTTTTTTATAAATAATTGAATAATTCCAAACAGTACAGTTCTATGAAACAAAAACACATACATTTACAGAATAACAATAAATGTACAATATAGGCTTGGGTATCTTTATCTGCTCCACTGCATTATTTTGATTTCTGGTTTAAAAGCTGCCAGTAACTATAGTTCATGGTGCACCTTTTCAGTTTTATCAGTCTTATTTCTTCTTTTCCATAGGTTTCCAAGTACAATTCCAGAAAGCAGTATAAATCCCAATGTGCGATTCAAATTAAACTTCTTCCAGCAATCTTGAGGATTATTTATGTCCAATGAGTATATCTGTTTTTGAAAGAACAGTTTGCATTTAAATAAAATGGCATTGTAAAGTGGACAAAATGTTCTACTTAAAGGGTTAATTGAAAGAGAATGGCCATAAAAAATTTGTATTATGGTTGATGTAACATTGTTTAAATAAATAAAGTTCATGTTGATGACTTGATAATCTTGAAAGTCAGTCATCTCCTATTGATAGAATACCAGGTCTTTAAAATGAGAATTTATTGATACCTAAACTGAATTTTTCTTGAGGAATCCCTTCTTCCACAATTTGTTTTTCAGCAACAAAGGCAGAGTTAACTATCCCTTGGCAAACCTCCCCTCCCCCGCATTTCTCTAATACCCTACAACCTCACAACGTTCTGACATATGTGTGCTCCTCTAATTATGGTCTCTTGTGCGTTCCAATCTTTTTTTTAAATAAATTTAGAGTACCCAATTCATTTTTTTTCTAATTAAGGGGCAATTTAGCGTGGCCAATCCACCTAGCTTGCACATCTTTTTGGGTTGTGGGGGCGAAACCCATGCAAACACGGGGAGAATGTGCAAACTCCACACGGACAGTGACCCAGAGCCGGAATCGAACCTGGGACCTCGGCGCCGTGAAGCTGCAGTGCTAACCCACTGCGCCACCGTGATGCCCTTGCGTTCCAATCTTAAATGCCCCACTGGTGGTGGCCATACTTCCAGTTGCCAGGCTTCAAGCTCTGGAATTCCCACTCTATGGCTCTCTGTCTCTCACCAATTGCTTGCCTCCATTTAAAAAAAATGTCTTTTATTACAAACATGTATCAAAACAGGTGACAGGAAATAAACACCTCCGGAAACATGCTTCCCAGCAATCGACTATAAAGTCTGTACAGATTTGTCCCCTATTTCACACCTCCCCCCGAGACGAACGGCTCGTCAAACACGGTCACAAACAGACCCCACCTTTTTTTCAAACCCCCCTGCAGAGCCCCTTAACTCATACTTAATCTTCTCCAACCTACAGATCACCCAACCAGGCCGCTACCCCCAGTGCGATGCCGACCGCCACTCCAGCAAAATTTGCGCAGTGCAATCAGAGAGGCAAAGGCCAAGACATGGGCCTTCCTCCTCTCCATGAGCTCCGGCTTCTCTGAAACCCCAAATATTGCCACCAAAACCCTTATCCTCCACTACCCTGTCTAAGATTACGAACACTCCCGCCCAGAATCTTCCCAATTTTTCATAACCCCAAAACATGTACACGTGATCCGCTGGCCCCCGCCCACACCTCTCTCACTCATCTGCTACCCCCTGAAAGAACCCATTCATTCTTGCCCGAGTCATATGAAATGAAATGAAATTAAATGAAAATCGCTTATTGTCACAAGTAGGCTTCAAATGAAGTTACTGTGAAAGCCCCTAGTCGCCACATACCGGCGCCTGTTCGGGGAGGCTGGTACGGGAATTGAACCGTGCTGCTGGCCTGCGTTGGTCTGCTTTCAAAGCCAGCGATTTAGCCCTGAGCTAAACCAGCCCCAAATATGCACCCTGTGCACCACCTTAAACTGTATCAGGCTCATCCTTGCACAAGACGAGGTCCCGTTTACCCTACGCAGTGCCTCACTCCATACTCACCAATTGAGCTCCCCTCCCAACTCAGTTTCCCATTTCTCCTTGATCTTCACCACCTGCTCGCCTCCCTGCTCCCCCAGCCACTTGTATATATCCCCAATTCTTCCCTCCCCTTCCACATCTAGAAGCAGCTGTCGCTCCAGCAAGGTGTACCCCGGCAACCTAGGGAACCGTCTCCAGAATCTTCTTTCGCGCAATGTCCCTAACCTGCAGATACCTGAACTCACTCCCCATGGCAGCTCTACCCTCTCCCTTAGCTCCACCAGACTGGCGAATCCTTCCTCCAAATACGGATCCCTCACCTTGACCAGCCCCACTACCCTCCACCTCCTGTATACACTATCCATCCCCCTGGCTCAAACCCATGATTCTTGCACAGCGGCGTTAGCACCGACATCCCTTCCACCCTAAAATGCCTCCTCAACTGATTCCATATCTTCACCACGGACTGCACCACTGGGCTCCCTGAATACCTACTCAGAGCCATTGGCAACACTGCCGTCACCACAGCCCTCAAACTAAACCCCTGACAAGATTCCTCCTCCATCCTAACACACTCGACCCCTTCTCCTTCCCACCACCGTCACAACTTGTCCACATTTGCCGCCCAATAATAATGAAGCAAATTCGGCAACGCCAACCCCCCTGCTGCCTCTGTAGCAGGGTCCTGCCCACCCTCGGCACCTTCCCCGCCCATACAAGGTCGGAAATGATCGTGTCCACTTTCCAGAAAAAAGCCTTTGGTATAAAGATCGGGAGAGCCTGAAAGATAAACAAGAACCTCGGCAGAATATTCGTTTTCACCACTTGGACTCTCCGCGCCAACGTTAAGTGCAGTGTATCCCACCTCTTAAGATCCTCCCTGGCCTCCTCCACCAGCTTCGTTAAGTTCCATATATGGAGCCCTGCCCATCCCTCGTTACCCAAATCCCCAAATACCTAAAGCTTCGCTACCGTAAATGGCATCCCTCCCTAAATTAGCCCGCTGTCCCAGCTCATTCACCGGGAATACCTCGCTTTTCTCTTTATTCAGTTTGTACCCAGAGAACCTTCCAAACCTCCCCAGCAGACCCATAATCCTTCCCATACTCTCCAACAAATCCGAAACATACAGCAGGAGGTCATCGGCATAGAGCGACACCCGATGCTCCCTCTGTCCCCTCAAAATCCCCCGCCACTCCGCCGACTCCATGAGAGCCATCGCCAACCACTCTATGGCCAGCGCAAACAGCAACGGCGACAGTGGGCCCCCCTGCCTCGTACCTCTGTATAAGTCAAAGCTTTGTGAACTCATATCACTCGTCCTCACAGTAACTTCATTGAAGCCTACTTGTGACAATAAGCGATTATTATTATTATTTAACTTATTTAACAGTCTCCTATGCGGCAACTTGTCATAGGCCTTCTGGAAATCTAAATAAATCTCGTCCACTGGTTCTCCTTTGTCTAACTTCCTTGTTACCTCCTCAAAGAACTCTTAACAGATTTGTCAGACACGACCTTCCTTTGACAAAGCCATGCTGACTCAGTCCTATTTTACCATGCACTTCCAAGTACTTTGCAGTCTCATCTTTAATAACAGACTCTAAAATCTTACCAGTGAACGAAATCAGGCTAACCGGCCTATAATTTCCCATCTTCTGCCTCTATTCCTTCTTTTTATTTATTTATTGTGTTTATTTATTTCTAAATTTAAGAGTACCCATTCATTTTTATAAATTAAGGGGCAATTTTGTGTGGCCAATTCACCTACCCTGCACATCTTTGGGGTGTGGGGCCGAAGCCCATGCAAACACGGGGACAATGTGCAAACTGCACATGGACAGTGACCCAGAGGCGGGATCGAACCTGGAACCTCAGCACCGTGAGACAGCAGTGCTACCACTGTGCCACCGTGCTGCCCTGCCTCACTCCCTTCTTAAATAGTGGTGTTACATTAGCCACTTCCCAGTCCTATGTGACCCTTCCTGCCTTCAGTGTTCCTGAAAGATCATCACCAATGCCACATCCGTGTTCAATAGTAATATGGGCCTATGCGACCCACCCTTTTTCGGGATTAGTATGATTACTGCCTGCGTCATCATCTCTGGCAACTCCTCCTTCTCCAGCGCTTCATTAAACGCCCCCAACAGATGTGGTGCCAGGTCCGTCGCAAATTTCTTATAAAATCCCGCCGGGTGCCCATCCTGCCATGGGGCCTTCCGTGACTTCATACCCCTGATACTATCCAGCACTTCCCTCAGCCCCAGGGGCTCCTCCAACGCCTGCCTCCTTGCTTCCTCCACCTGGGAAAATTCCAATTCATCGAGAAACCACTCATGTCCCCCTCCTCTCCCCCCCGGGTCTGCCTCGTAAAGTCCCTGGTAATACTCCCTAAACACCATGTTTATCTTCCCTGGCTCTGACACCACATTCCCAGCCCCAGTCCGTATCTTCAATATTTCCCTGGATGCAGCCTGCCTCCACAGCTGGTGCGCCCGCATGCGGCTCGCCTTCTCCTAGTACTCATATTCCACCCCTTTTGCCTTGCGCAGTTGTCCTACCGTCCTCCCCGTTGACAGCCTGTCAAACGGCCCCTGCAACTTTTTTCTCCTCGCCAATTCCTCCACGGTGGGCACCGCCGAATATTTCCTGTCCACCTCCACTATCTCGCTCACGAGATGGTTATGTTCCTCCCTCGTTTCCTATCCGCACGAGCCTTAAACAAAATAATATCCCCCGTACCACTGTCTTCAGTGCTTCCTAGAAAATGGCCGCCGACACCTCCCCATTCTGATTCAACTCCACATACTCCTAAGTCGCCGCCCACACCTTATCACAAAAACCTCCATCCGCCAACAACCCCGAGTCAAACCTCCACCCCAGCCTATGCTCTCGTCCCGATCTAAACAGAATCTCCAGCCAATGGGGCGCATGGTCTGAGAGAACAATCCCCGCATACTCTGCCCCTCCACCCCAACCAAAATCATCCGACTCACTACAAAGTAATCAATCCTCGTATACACCTTATAGACGTGTGAAAATTAGGAATACTTCCTTCCCCCTGGGTTCTGAAGGTGCCATAGATCCACCATACCCACCCTCTCCATAAACCCCCCCAGCTCCCTTACCATTCATTCCCTACCCATCGATCTGGGGCTCGGCCTATCCACCCTCGGCTCTAGGACACAGTTAATATCTCCTCCCATGATCAACTGGTGCGTGACAAATCTGGGATCGCTGCCAACAACTCCCTCATAAAACCCACATCATCCCAATTCGGGGCATGCACATTTACCAACACCACCGGTGCCCCTTCCATTACTCCACTCACAATCACATATCCCCCATCAGGATCCCTCATCTCCTTCGTACTCACAAATCTCATTTTTTTGCTCATTAAAATCGCCACCTCCCTCGATTTTGAATCAAACGTTGAGTGAAAAACCTGCCCAACCCACCCCTTCCTAACCTAACCTGGTCCTTCACACAGAGGTGCGTCTCCTGCAGAAAGACCATCCTCCCTTTCAAGCTCCTGAGGTGTGCGAACACCCGTGACCTTTTAACTGGCCCATTCAGTTCCTGGACATTCGTTACCAGCCTTACCAGAGGCTTTCGCCTTCAATCCCCTCTACTGTCCATCAGTTTCCCCACTTAACTCTCGCCCCCTTAATTCCACCCTATACCTAGCCCATCCCAGATGGCCCCTTTTCCTGCCCTTAATATGTCATCTCTCACCCCCTGCCACGTTGCAACAACCTCCCCCCCCCCCCCCCCCCCTTTGCCCTCCCCAGGCCACCCCTCTCGGCCCTTGGCCTTCTCCCCCACTTCCGTTCACCAGCATCACCTGCTAGCACGGCAGCCCCTGCCCAAAGGCATCTCCCAATAACCTCCCCCTCCCCATTCCTCAGCTCAAGGAAAAAGGCTCCCTGTTGACCATAAACCCCCCCCATCCAAACAAAGACTTCCCCTAAACTCCAGGCAGCCTTCTCCAAATGCAAACAAACAAATGTTAATTAAACACAAACAGACCCATAAAACAAGAGGGGGGGATGGGAACATCCATCCCCACATAAACTTTTCACCCCTACAACCCTTAACAATCGCAACAGTAAACAGCAAACCCCCTCTCCCCCAAAAAAGACAAAAATCCTCCAATCCCTACCCCCACTTCAAACATGCTCCCAACCATTACAAAGTGCCAGCACCCCGATTCCCAAGGATTGTCCGCTCAGTTCTCGACACACAAATTTGTGGAGTCTCACGATCACCGCCCGTGGTGGCTCTCCAGCTCTAGGCTTCTGCCTCAGGGACCTATATGTTCGGTCCACTTCAGGCGCCTTACCTAGCATCCTTTCTGCCACCAGCCCCGCCAGCATCTTCGAGACATACCTTATGGCACTCACACCTTCCACTCCTTCAGGCAGGCCCACTATTCGCAGGTTCTGCCTTCTCGGGGTATTCTCCTGCTCCTCAACCTTTGCCGTCTACAGTTTACAGAGGTCCCCTAGGAGCCCCACCTCCGCCTCCAGAGTACCACACGATTCGCTGTGGTCGGAGATCACTCCTTCGATCTCCCGAATCTGTGACCCCTGCACCTCCAAAGAACTCTTCAGGGGTGCCACAGCTCCTTTGATGGCCTTTGAGTGATCCTTCCCGTTTCCTTCCTCTGCTTCTAGAATTCCACCTTAATAAAAGCCATCAATTCCAGTTGGGGCCTTCCAGATTGCAGCAGCTCTTCCCCCTCCTGCATGTTTACAGTGGCTGCTGCAGCACAGGCCTGCGCCAACATTTCAGCCAAATCTCTCACTGTTTTCTGCCAGGTCTGATAACCAGCAGACATACCACTTCCGGGGGAAACAACTACTCCAATATTCGTCAAAATTCCACCCAGTATCGAGTAAAAGGAGCTCTTTTTTTGTGCCTTCAAGCAGGAGCTGCCCTGTGTGTGACCACTGGCTATGGCCACCCCTGCAAGTCAATTATTTGCCTTCTTTAAGAAACATCTTGAAACCTTCCTCTTTGGTCCAGCTTTTGACCATCTGACATAATATTCCCTCTTGTGACTTGGCATCATACTTAGTTTCACAATGCCCATGTGAAGTGCCTTGGGATATTTAATTAAATTAAAGATGCTACATAAATAAAAGATGTTGTTGTTCTGGTCACAAATGTCCCCATGATCAAAACGTGTTCCTTTAATATCCAAAATTCACAATCCACAGAAGGCACTTTGCCTCATGTTTGGTTCATTCCTTTCCTTGTGATGCTATGTTTTGGCCTAGAAATGAATTCACATTGGCCCAAACTAGATGCATGGAATGGTCCCTGCACCTTAATGAACAGGCTTAAATTATACCCAATGTTGAGGCTTGGGCCTCCTTTCCAGGCCAGCGAGCTGCAGATACCTGGACTTCCCCGTTAGTTGTCAGTGAAGATGTCAATTTGAGGACACAGAAATGTTGAGACTTTACTTTCCGATGTCTTAGCATTATTTTCTTCAACAGAAACAAGGGATACAATAGAACATAGAAGGATACAGCGCAGTACTGGCCCTTCGGCCCACGATGTTGCACCGACATGGGAAGTCAAAAACTAAAGGCCATCTAACCTACACTATGCCATTATTATCCATATGCTTATCCAATAAACTTTTAAATGCCCTCAATGTTGGCGAGTTCACTACTGTTGCAGGTAGGGCATTCCACGGCCTCACCACTCTTTGCGTAAAAAACCTATCTCTGACCTCTGTCCTATATCTATTACCCCTCAATTTAAGGCTATGTCCCCTCGTGCTAGCCACCTCCATCCGCGGGAGAAGGCTCTCACTGTCCACCCTATCTAACCCTCTGATCATTTTGTATGCCTCTATTAAGTCACCTCTTAACCTTCTTCTCTCTAACAAAAACAACCTCAAGTCCATCAGCCTTTCCTCATAAGATTTTCCCTCCATACCAGGCAACATCCTGGTAAATCTAATGGGAAAGTTACTATGAAATGAAATGAAAATCGCTTATTGTCACAAGTAGGCTTCAAATGAAGTTACTGTGAAAAGCCCCTAGTCGCCACATTCCAGCGCCTGTTCGGGGAGGCTGGTACGGGAATTGAACTGTGCTGCTGGCCTGCCTTGGTCTGCTTTCAAAGCCAGCGATTTAGCCCAGTGTGCTAAACCAGCCCCTCCAGTGTGCTAAACCAGCCCCTATGTGTGGTAGCAAGCGGGAACTGCCAGGTGTTTCCAGATGGCTGACCTGGCGAGGCCGTCACCGGTATCTAACGTTAATAAGGCCACTTAATGATGCCCCACAGGCTTCATGCCAGAAATGACTATCCCACCAGCTGATTCACCTGAACCGTGCTCGGCAGCTCCCTGCTAACGAGGGGAAGCGGCTCTCAAACCAATCCCATAGAGTAAACCTTAGACAGCAGGTAGCCATGCCACCGCACAGACCAGCTCCACTTTTCTGTGATGCCGACCTGGCCTGACTGTTGAAAGTGGTGGAGTCCAGAATGACTTCCACCAGACCACATGGGCGAGTTGGCATCAGCCCCTTGACGCCGGTCCCGCCTGCCACCTCTGGTGATCACCCCAGCCATGCGGTTGGCACCCCCGCAGTCACAATACTGCACCCATTCCCCAGCACACTCTGGTACCCACTTGCACACCCCACCCACGCAAATGATGCATGAAGCGCACAATTGAAAATGTCCCCATTGTCCTCGCAAGAAAAGTTGGCCCACATGGGCGGCGGGGTGCTGGACATCAGAGTCCTCAGCCCCTACGAGGAACGGGCCCTAGAGGCTACGGAGGTGGCCAAGGACAGATCAGTCACTGACGTTGGGCTTGCCTTCGCCGCACTGGCGAGGATCTACTGGCCCTCACCCAGATGACCCGTCACACGCGAGTTGTTCATGCCAGACGGATGATCCTTCCCTCCGACTGGCCACATGTCCATTCCCCTGCAGAATTGCCATCCTATGGTGCCGGACCATCTGGGTGGACCCTCCTGCCGTCCAAGGGAACACCTCGGAGGGGAGCTCCAAGGATGCCACCGTCGAGGGGTCACACCCTCCACTAGCACAGAGACATACACCTTGGTGGGTGAAAGTGGTGGACAGGTTCCAGGGCACAATCTGGCGAGCACCACACAGTTGCTGATGTACATCCGTTTGAGGCAAGAAAATCCAGTCGGAGGTCTGCTGGACCCCAGAACCCAGCTGGGTTCCACTCAAATGCTGAGCTTCTAGGCCAGATTATCCTGTAGCTGATGCAGACACGACACGGTGGCACTGCTGCCTCACCGCGCTGAGGACCAGAGTTTGATCCCAGCCCCGAGTCACTGTCTGTATGGATTTTGCACATTCTCCCAGTGTCTGCGTGGGTTTCGCCCCCACAACCCAAAGATGTGCAGGTTAGGTGGAGTGGCCACGTTAAATTGCCCCTTAATTGGAAAAAAAATTAGGTACTCTAAATTTATTTAATTAAATAAATAAATAGCTCCAGAATGCAACTTACGCAGGTTATACGGTCACACATGTAAATAATACGTTGTCCCAGCTACAAAATATATATCAAATTTTGTCAAAACCATATAAAAGGCAATCGTTCACCATATTCCCAACTGCCACTATTTGTGTGCTATTTTGTTAAAGCCCTTTGTTGCAACTTGTGATGGGGATTTTGCTTCAAAAGAACACACAAAATACTACAAAGGGAATACCACGAAAAAAAGTAAAAGCTGAAGTTACAATTATGGCCGAACTCCAGTCTCGTAATTTTAAAAGGCATTTTAAAAAAAAACTGTAAGTACTATACAGAAATGTGCAAATGTTCATACCTGATGAGCCAGGTGAGCTCCAACAGTTACCACAGCAGTGTAGTAGGGCAATGTCTGGTCGCAGTTTAGTCCTACCACAGTCAATCCTGTCAGCATGATTGTGCTAAATCCAATTAGCCATTGTTTGGTCTGTTCTTGAAACATCAATGCAGTCGATTTCACTCCTATTAGAACATCATCTGCTTTATCCTAGATACAGAAAACCAGAACAAAACAGTCTAAAGAATGGTCTTTGACATGCCCCTTCAAGTTTGCTTGTACGGGAAAAAGAGGACGTATCATGCATGTAAATTCTTCAAGCCAGACTGAATACAATGCTTTAAGAGAGGAAGTGTCAAGGAATTGAAGACTGTCGAAGAAAGGATAAGAAAGGGCAGCACGGTAGCATGGTGGTTAGCATAAATGCTTCACAGCTCCTGGGTCCCAGGTTCGATTCCCGGCTGGGTCACTGTCTGTGCGGAGTCTGCACGTCCTCCCAGTGTGTGCGTGGGTTTCCTCCAGGTGCTCCGGTTTCCTCCCACAGTCCAAAGATGTGCGGGTTAGGTGGATTGGCCATGCTAAATTGCCCGTAGTGTCCTAAAAGTAAGGTTAAGGGGGGGGTTGTTGAGTTACGGGTATAGGGCGGATACGTGGGTTTGAGTAGGGTGATCATTGCTCGGCACAACATCGAGGGCCGAAGGGCCTGTTCTGTGCTGAACTGTTCTATGTTCTAAACTATCACTAAGTGGTAGTTATCATCTCAGATTGTCCATTCACCCAGGCTTAAGACAGCTTTTTTTTTCTTTAATAAATTTAGAGTACCCAATTATCTTTTCCCAGTTAAGGGGCAATTTAGCACAACCAATCCACCTACTCTGCACATCTTTGGGTTTTGGGGGTGAGACCCATGCAGACATAAGGAGAATGTGCAATTTCCACACAGGCTGTGACCTGGAGCCGGGCCACCCAGGCTTAAGACAGTTAGGAAACGGACTTGATTAGAGGTGCACTGTCTGGAAAATCACCCCTACCCAGTAGAAACAAAATGCCTTTTACACCGTGCATATTGTACTCAAGTCCAATGCCAATTCTTAAAAATAAAAATAGCTAAATGAAGTCTACACTAAAAAACTATGGGAATTTCAATAAGTTTGCTCAAATGTTACTATTTCTAAAATTAGAAAGATGGGCAAACTTATTTGCATTTCAGGGTGGCACGGTGGCGCAGTGGGTAGTATTGCTGTCTCATGGTGCTGAGAACCCAGGTTCGATCCTGGCCCCGGGTCACTGTCCGTGTGCAGTTTGCACATTCTCCCAGTGTCTGCGTGGGTCTCAGCCCCACAACCCAAAGATGTGCGGCGTGGGTGGATTGACCATGCTAAATTTCCCTTAATTTGAAAAAATAATTGGATATTCTAAATTTATTGTAAAACCTTATTTGCATTTTGATCCTAAAGTAAAATTCTCCACATGCTTTAATTAGCATTCGTGTTTTTAATGCTAACTTCATATGTTAAAGATAAGATCCTAAATGAAACACAACAACTTTAATAATAGCAGAAACTGCTGGAAGAACTCAGCAGGTTGGCAGCATCTGTGGAGAGAGAAACACAGTTAAACATCGAGTCCATATGACCCTTCCACAGAACAGAGTTTATCCAACATTTAGTTTTTATTTCAGATTTCCAGTATCCGTAGTAATTAGCTTTTACTTGAACCTTGTTATTAGATTTTGTTTTCACACAAGTTATGCTGGATGAGTGGGAGAATCTCTGTGGTAAGTCAAGTCACCCCATGTGATGTTAGGATGCAGCAAATCAACACTAACAGGAAGAAGTCTCAAATTTGACCCTGCTTGTTGCTGGAAGCAACAGAAGTATTTGAACAATTTATACTACTAGATTAATAGGTAAATCACAAATTCACCAAAATCCTAAATAATGGTCCAGTAACTCAAATTTTGCAAGTTATTGTTAACTTGACATTGAAACACACAAACACAAAATTTTCAGATTCCTAACCCAAGATATTTTGTATGAAATACTTTTGCTGATGTATTATACATTCACCCTTCTCTTTTATTCCCCGAAACCCCTCAGTCTTTCCACACGCCTCTCCTTGTTTAAGTCTCTCCTTAAATCTACCTCTTTAATCCCACTTCCATGAAGCAAATTGGATTATTTTTCTATTTAAAGACAATATAAATGTCAGTTGTTTGTACCCTATTGGACAGCTGCTGTATGTTGTAATACCATTATAATTGTTCATAGTAAACACGAGGCATGATCTAGCGGCTGTTCACGCGGGTCAGGTATTCCGGTCCCATGGGTTTCTCGGCGACAAGGGGTGCAGTCACTGGGAAATCCTGTTGACAACGGCGGGGTCTGAAAATCCAACTGTCATGCTGCCGAAATACATGCAGCGGGTTCGTCGGTAAATCCCGCCCGTGGTCTGATTTAGGTTTTAGCAACTCTTGTGGGTGCTGCCTGTTCTAGTCTAGAAGTTGGAGAACCAAAACTTAGATTTAATTTATAATCTTACCTGATGTGCATAAATAGTGTCATATATCAATGTCCACATGATACCAGAAATATAAAGTGGTAGGCAGATTGACCAATCACAGGAATTCTTCACAGCAGACCATCCTAAAAGTGCTCCCCAGTTGAATGCAAGACCTATAGACAATAATTCAGGATGAATCTAATGTATATGCAAATCTATAAAAGAAATAGTGGAAAAAAACTCGGAGGTAAAATAGATCACAGCAGGTGGTGGGGTGGGTGGGAAGGGGAGTGCAATACAGCAGCTGGCAAGTTAGCAGCCCTTTTTGCAGTGCCACATGAAGTATTTGGGGCAAATAGAATTTCCTGTGCAAGCATAACATTAACAAGCAACAATATCCTCTCTAATAGTAATCTAATTGAGGCAGGAGAACTCCACATCATTCTCCAAAGGCAAAATATTGCAGACACTGGTAATCTGAAACGAAAAACAGAAAATGCTGGAAATTCTGCACTGTAAATTCTATGATTCCATGATACTAATGATTAGCTGCTGCTACAGCAGTTTGTGTTGATCATCAAAAGCTAAAATAGACCATTGTCCTTGGACAAGAAACATTAGGCAGGATAGAAAAGCGACTTTTACACTATTGTTATGGGGGCGGCGTTTTCAGATAGAACATAGAACAGTACAGCACAGAACAGGCCCTTCGGCCCTCGATGTTGTGCCGAGCCTTGTCCAAAACCATGATCAAACTATCTCACTCCCTGTCATTCTGATGTGCTCCATGTGCCTATCCAATAACCGCTTGAAAGTTCCTAAAGTGTCCGGTGAAGATGTGTGATGTTTCATGGAGTTCAACCAACCTCTCCCTTTAATGTATTGTTGCTTTTGAAGCACACGGCCTGGTCTCTCGGTGTGGTATTACAATTATGGATACATGGGTTTTTAAACACAGAACAATGTTTATTCCATGAATTCAACTTAACCTTTTCAAATAAACATTGGATCATTTACCACCCCTTATTCCAAAGATAACCCCGAAAATAATACAACACTAAATAATCCCTCAAAATGTTCCTTCAAACCTCCAAAAGACTTAACACCTTTAACAACAGAAACACATCAGGTTAAAGACATTACTATTATGAGTTTAAATCACCCAAATGATTTAGATAGCCTTTCCTGGCAGAGATCACCGCAGATCCAGCTCACTGCAAACACAGACACACCCAAGTTCTTTTCCTCAAAGCTGAAACCAAAACACTGCAAAATGGCTGAGCTAAAAACCCAGCTCCACCACACTCTGACATCACTTCAGTAATATGAGCTGCTCCATTTCTTAAAGGTACATTGCTTAAACATCCATTTCTTAAAGGTGCTCTCATATGACACTATCACACAAGATCGATTCTACTCTTAAAAACATTTTTTTAAAAATAAATTTAGAGTACCCAGTTCTTTTTTTTTCCAATTAAGGGGCAATTTAGTGTGGCCAATCCACCTAGCCTGAACATCTTTTTGGGTTGTGGGGCTGAGAGCCACGCAGACATGGGGAAAATGTGCAAAGTCCACACGGACAGTGACCTGGGGCTGGGATCGAACTGGGGTCCTCAGGGCTATGAGGCAGTAGTGCTAACCACTGCACCAGGGTGCCACCCTAAAATATTTGTTTAACATGCCTGCCATTTCCTTATTCTCTATTAGCCCAGTCTCTATGAGACCCACACTTAGCTCTGCTAATCTCAATATGTTTACATACGGTGTGCTTTTTATCCGTTTTGCAAATTATTTTGAAAATTTGGTGGTTGTAAAGCACAAGATAGGATTGCATCCAGCAGAAAGAGAACCATAAAAGACAAAGGGTGTAAGACAGACACCATGCTTTCACTTTGCAAGAGAGATCATTTGCTTCCTACAAAAATATGTGGTCTCAACAGGCTTAGAGAAGTTAAATTTACAAGTATAAAATTTCTATACAGTAATTTTTGGATATAGTGTTGAGTTGCACTACTTTGTAGTTTGTTTGAATCTTTACGATGAATGTTTTGTCAATAATAATTGAAATCAAACAACATATTAGGTCACCAGCTGTTTGAATTTATTGGTCTACAAGTCTATAACCATATGACCATATATCATTCCATGGGTGGTGCTGTTCTTCAGTCCCACATTAATCCTTGCTCTGTCGAGCACCACAATGGCATGCAGGCAAACAAACCCATCTTTCTTCTCTAAAGAAAACTTTCTCACTTCTAACAGAGCTATCTACAATACAATCTTTACCTGGTATCCCTTCTCCCCAACCTCAAGCCTCTGACTTTATACATTCAGACGATTTGAGGCTCGACCGTTCTACATTTCAGTTTGTCACGTTTGGAGGAACAGTTGCAGTACTCTGTTTCTGGAAATTGGTTGTCTCCATTAGATTCACTCTTTGCGCTCCTTCGAATTTCAATTCTCTTTATTGACAAGTCATCTGCTTTTTTCAGGCACTGTGGATTTATCCCATTCCTTCTGAAGGGAATGTTCATATCGTTCATTTCTAAAGTGGACTTAAATTTTCCACCATGTTCTTGTTGGACAATGATGTTTTTTGTAGTTTTGCTCACCCATCTTGTGATCCAACCAGGCTCCTTCCCTATGCATCACTCGGGGCTACTTTTTTGTACCTTTGCTCACCTGTCTTGTGATCTGGCCAAGTTCCTACACTCTGTGTCACTCGGGGTATTGCATTGGACTGCCACTCACTCTGGTAGGTTCCTCAACTTCCATGCTGGTAGTAAGCGTCTTCAAATGTTTCTTTAGTTTATAGTCTTAGTCACACGTCAGGCTTCAGCTGCTTATAGTCTTTAATTTCTTGGTATTCTGCTTTGGGTTAATTGTTTCAAAGCCACCTTTCATACCAGCGCTTATCTCCATGTTGTTTTATGGATTTGTTTGGTGTCTCACTGATGAGATCTTGAGACTCATATGTTTAAACTTGAACCCGTTTTTGTTAATCTTCAGTTCTGTACAGATCCCAGTTAATGTCATGCATGGTGCCGATGTCTCCATGCAGGCTCCTTTTAGACTGTTTTACAATTCTATTAACACGTGACTATATATCACACCATGGATAGTGTTATTCTCTATTCCCATGTTAATGCTAGCTCTGACGAGCAACTTTACATTACAATGGCATGCAGGTACACACAATGTAACACTTCCAGCATAGCAATTTAAATTTTCATTATGCCCTAAAATAAACATAATTCTGTGGTATGCTGTGTTGATGCGCAAGAGGTTTGGGAATCTTGTGCCTCATCAATATAAATGTAAGAAACTTAAAAACTGGGAGTGATGCAAAACAAGATGTTGACTCACTCTTGCCCATTTTATTACTCTTGCGAAGTCTGGGAAAGAAATCCGTATTCGTTAATCAGAGATTTCTTACAAAAAGGTCTTCTAAATCTCTACTCCATCCGAGGTTCATCCCAAAATAAAATCATGGAATTTACAGTGCAGAAGGAGGCCATTCGGCATATTGAGTCTGCACCGGCTGTTGGAAACAGCACCTTACCTAAGCCCATACCTCCACCCTATCCCTGTAGCCCATTCTAACCTTTTTTTACACTAAGGGTAATTTAGCATAGCCAATCCACCCAACCAGCACATCCCCGGACTGTGGGAGGAAACCGGAGCACCCGGAGGAGACCCACGCAGACACAGGGAGAACGTGCAGCCTCTGCACGCACCATGCAACGTGTGTTTAAAATCTAGCGGAAGGTGGTGACATGGGACTAAAATTTCTCTGGGTAGAAGATTCCCGATCATTCATTGCAACTTAGGCAAAAAACAAAATTGAAATCGTAGGAAAACAGCTGAAATGGCTTTTTAACCATAAGGGACCTTTAGAGGAACACGGGCCTGTGATCCAAGTGCTTCCAGAAATGTTGTTGATGACATTTTCCAGGTATTGAGCCGAGGTCATATAGTCTTAACTGCTTCCCCCAGTGACTCCACCAAACATACTGGATTAGCAAGACATATAAATACATATGAAGTATATGCCGAGTTCTTCCTACCTCCAAGAGTCTGTTACCAGGGACGATATTATTGCATGCAAATGCCACATTTGTATGGAAAATTATTTTTGTCCTCAAGACTGCATGTGAGGCTCCCTGCTCATGCTACTGAGATAGAGATCCCTCAAGTCAACCGCATATAGCCAGCCTTCCAGTCACATGCTTTAAATGATCTATAGGGACTTCGGGTGTGGCCATGGTGTGAGTGGTTGCACATTTGGCAGCTCCCGCTCATGGCGGTTTTGATGGTCCTTTTCCCGATTAATGGGCAGATGTTTTGACGAAAAAAGGTGCAGGAGTGGTGGAGGAAGAATATATTCCACCGGTGGATGGATACGTGGACCATTAGTGGTTTTAGGCGAAAGGAGCAGTTGGAGCAAAAACCTTTCCCTGCGACACAGGGAAAGATGACGGAGGGCAAGGGGTTAGCCCTACCATCTCAATGGTCGAAAGAGCAGCTGGTGGACTTCTTGAATGAGAAGTTCAGCCAACAGAGAAAAGAAGCTCTGGAAGACCTCGTGTATCTAGACCCGCTGAAGGTGGGGATCGATCATGTAGAACTGAGGTTGGAGATCCAAAATCGGGCGATCCAGAAGGAGGAGGAGATGGTGGGGGAGCATGAGGAGCAGCTCACTTCGTTGGCAGCTGAAATTGGGATGTTGAGGGATACCCAGAAGCGGCTCAAAGAGAAAGTGGAAGATCTGGAGAACCGCTCCCAGAGACAAAAATTGAGGAGTGTGGGGTTGCCAGAGGGCATTGAGTGAGCGGACGCCGGCTCTTATGTAGCCAAAATTCTGGAGACGTTGCTGGGGGAGGGGGCCTTTGAATGGCCCCTGGAGGTAGATCACCAGACAAGAATGTTCCCTTCCAGTCGTGGAACACTTCAGCAGTCAAGGGCATTCGGTCTGATCTTCGGGTAAGCGTTCTCCAAGTCGGCCTTCAGGACGCGCGACAACATAGAATCGCCGAGCAGAAACTGATAGCTAGATAGGTTCCGCACACACGAGTACGGCCTCAACTGGGACTTTGGATTCATGTCGCATTTCATTCACCCCCCCCCACCATCTGGCCTGGGCTTGCGAAATCCTACCAACTGTCCTGGCTTGAGACAATCCACACCTCTTTAATCTGTGATTATCCCTCTCACCAGTCATACCGTCTGGATCTGTAAAAACTTAATCACCTGCAAAGACTCGCATTCAAAGTATCATCTTGCATCACTGACTTTGTCTATATATGTGTTTGTGCAACCCACCTCTTCACTCACCTGATGAAGGAGCTGCACTCTGAAAGCTAGTGATTCCAAACAAACCTGTTTGTCTTTAACCTGGTGTTGTAAGACTTCTTACTATAGTACAGAGAAGGAGGTGCTGGAGTTTTTAAAGAGGATCAAGATAGATAAATCCCCGGGACCTGATGAAACATATCCCAGGACGTTGTGGGAGGCTAGGGAGGAAATTGCCGGCCCCTTAGCTGAGATATTTGAATCATCGACAGCCACAGGAGAGGTGCCTGAAAATTGGATGGAAGCAAATGTTGTGCCCTTGTTTAAGCAGGGCTGTAGGTATAAGCCTGGGAACTACAGACCGGTGAGCCCTGCTTCTGTAGTGGTTAAGTTGTTGGAAGGTATTCTGAGGGGAAGGATCTACAGGCATTTGGTCAGGCATGGGCTAATTAGGAAAAGTCAGCATGGCTTTGTAAGGGGAAAGTCATGTCTCATAAATCTGCTTGAGTTTTTTGAAGTGGTAACCAAGAAGGTAGATGAGGGCAGTGTAGTCAACGTTGTCTACATAGACTTTGCAAGGCCTGTGACAAGGTACCGCATGGTAGGTAGTTACAAAAGGTTAAATCTCACAGAATCCAGGGTGAGGTAGACAATTGGATATAAAAATGATTTGGATGAGAATGTAGGAGGCGTGGTTAGTAAGTTTGCAGATGACACCAAGATTGGTGGCATAGTGGATAGTGAAGAAGGTTATATAAGATTGCAACAGGAGCTTGACCAATTGAACCAGTCGGCCGATGAATGACAGATGGAGTTTAATTTGGGTGAGGTGGTGCATTTTGGTAGATCAAATCAGGGCAGGACCTACTCAGTTAATGGTAGGCAATTGGGGAGAGTTACAAAACAGAGATCTAGGAGTACAGGTTCATAGCTCCTTGAAGATGAAGTCACAGGTGGACAGGGTGGTGAAGAAGGCATTCAGCCGGTTAGGTTTTATTGGTCAGAATATTGAACACAGTAGTTGAGATGTCATGTTGAAGTTGTGCATGACATTGGTGAGCCCACAAATGGAATACTGTGTTCAGTTCTGGTAACCCTATTATGGGAAGGATATCGTTAAACTAGAAAGAGTGCAGAAGAGATTTACGAGGATGCCACCAGGACTTGATGGTCTGGGTTATAAGGAGAGGCTGGATAGGCTGGGACATTTTCACTGCAGCGTAGGAGGCTTAGAACAAAGAAAAGTACAGCACAGGAACAGGCCCTTCGGCCCTCCAAGCCTGCGCCGACCATGCTACCCGTCTAAACTAAAGTCTTCTACACTTCCGGGGTCTGTAACCCTCTATTCCCATCCTATTCATGTATTTGTCAAGATGCCCCTTAAACGTCACTATCGTCCCTGCTTCCACCACCTCCTCCGGCAGCGAGTTACAGGCACCCACTACCCTCGGTGTAAAAAAACTTACCTTGTACATCTCCTCTAAACCTTGCCCCTCGCACCTTAAACCTATGCCCCCTAGTAATTGACCCCTCTACCCTGGGAAAAAGTCTCTGACTATCCACTCTGTCTATGCCACTCATAATTTTGTAGATCTCTATCAGGTCGCCCCTCAACCTTCTTCGTTCCAGTGAGAACAAATCAAGCTTATTCAACCTCTCCTCATAGCTAATGCCCTCCATACCAGGCAACATCCTGGTAAATCTCTTCTGCACCCTCCCTGAAGCCTCCACATCCTTCTGGTAGTGTGGCGACCAGAATTGAACACAATACTCCACTTAGGGGTGATCTTATAGAGGTCTATAAAATAATGAGGAGCATAGATAAGGTAGATAGTCGACATACTTTCGCCAAAGGTAGAGAAGTCTAGAACTAGAGGGCATAGGTTTAATGTGAGAGGGGAGAGATACAAAAGAGACCAGAAGGGAAATTTCTTCACAGAGGGTGGTGAGCATCTGGAACGGGCTGCCAGAGACAGTGATAGAGGTGGGTACGATTTTGTCCTTTAAAAAGCAGCTAGACAGTTACATGGTCAGGGTGGGTACAGAGAGACATGGGCCAAATGCGGGCAAGTGGGACTAGCTTAATGATAGAAACTGGGCTGCATAGACAAGCTGGGCCGAAGGGACTGCTTCCATGCTGTAAACATCTATGACTCCATGACCTGGGGCCCCTGCTGGTGAGGGCATTGAATGAGGCAAAGAAGAAGGTGAGAGCCCCCCCACGATGTCGCACCCCTTAATTTCCTTAATTTTAAAGAGGGATAAGGACCCAGAGAAGTGTGGGTCCTACCGTCCAATTTAATTGCTGAACGTGGATACCAAGTTGTTGGCCAAGCACTTGGCCAAATGGATTGAGGACTGTGTACCGGAGGTGAAAGGGGAAGATCAGACAGGGTTTGTAAAGGAGAAGCATCTGTCGACCAATATTAGGCGTTTGTTAAACGTTATAATGATTATACCGGGGCAGCATGGTAGCATAGTAGTTAGCACAATTGCTTCACAGCTCCAGGGTCCCAGGTTCGATTCCCGGCTTGGATCACTGTCTGTGCGGAGTTTGCATGTTCTCCCCGTGTGTGTGGGTTTCCTCCGGGTGCTCCGGGTTCCTCCCACAGTCCAAAGATGTGCAGGTTAGGTGGATTGGCCATGCTAAATTGCCCTTAGTCTTGGGTGGGATTACTGGGTTTTGGGGATAGGATGGAGGTGTGGGCTTGGGTAGACTCTTTCCAAGAGTCGGTGCAGACTCGATGGGCCGAGTGACCTCCTTCTGCGCTGCAAGTTCTATGATCTATGATGCCCCCCGAGGGACGAAATGTGAAGGTAGCGGTTGCTATGGACGCGGAGAAGGTCTTGTTTTAAAAATATTTTTTTTTTTTTAAACTTTAAAAAACGATTTAGAGTACCCAATTATTATTTTTCCAATTAAGGGGCAATTTAGTGTGGCCAATCCACCTAACCTGCACGTCTTCGGGTTGTGGGGTTAAACCCATGCAGACATGGGGAGAATGTGCAAACTCCACATGGACAGTGACCCAGGACTGGGATTCGAACCCGGGTCCTCAGCGGCTGGAATGGGATTAATTGTGGGAGGTGCTGGGGTGGTTTGGTTTGGGCAGGGGTTTGTGGATTCTCCCCATTGCTCTTTGCCTTGCCGATACAGCCACTGGCAATGGCACTCTGAGCGTCAAGGGGTTGGCAAGGAATAGTGCGGAGGGGGTGGAGCATAGGATCTTGCTGTATGCGGACGATCAATTGTTCTCTATATTGAACCCACTGGAGGGTATTATGGCCATACTGGAGGAATTTGGCCGGTTTTCAGGGTACAAATTGAACATGGGGAAGAGTGAGGTTTTCCCAATCCAAGCGAGGGGGCAGGAGAGGAGGTTGGGTGAGTTGCCGTTTAAGATGGTGGGGGGCCGAGGTTTAGGTATCTGGGTATTCAGGTGGCGCGGGGGTGGGAGTAGTTGCACAAGTTGAATCTGTCCCGGCTGGTGGAGCGAATGAAGGGGGATTTCAAGAGGTGTGATATGCTTCCCCTGTCGCTGGCGGGGCAGGTGGAGTCTGTGAAGGTGACGGTCCTCCCGAGGTTCTTATTTCTGTTCCAGAACCTCCGGGTCTTTATTGCAAAGGCTTTTTTTAGGAGGGTTAATGGCCTGATTTCAGAGTTAATTTGGGCGTGTAAATCCCACGAATAAAGGACGTGCTGCTAGAGTGGAGACGGAGGGGGGGGGGGGGGGGGGGGAAGAGAGAGAGAGAGAGAGAGAGAGAGAGAGAGGAGTTGGCTTTGCCAAACTTGATGAATTATTACTGGGCAGCAAATATAGCCATGGTCAGGAAGTGGGTAAGGGGTCGGTATGGGAGCGGACGGAGGCAACCTCTTGTAAGGACTTGAGCTTTGGGGCACTGTTGACGGCAATCTGCTGTTCTCGCTGGCCAGATATTCCACAAGCCTCGTGGTGGTGGCATCCCTGAGTTGTGGGGACCATGGGGTCAGCAACTGAGGCTGCAGGGGGCCTCGGTTTGGGTACCGGTATGCAGGAATCATAGGTTTGCTCCGGGTGGGCTAGACGTGGGGGTGGCGACCCATGGGGATTGAGCAGTTTGGCGACCTATTCGTTGGGGGCAGCTTCTCGAGCTTGGAGGGGTTGGTGGAAGAATACGAGTTGCCCAGCAGGAATGGGTTCCAGTATTTGCAGGTGAGGGATTATGTTAGGAAGCAGGTACCGTCCTTTCATGACCTGCTGCCCCCAGGTTGCAAGACTAGGTGGTGTCGAAAACAGGGGTGGGCGAAGGTAGAGTGTTGGAGATCGCCAAAGAGCTAATGGATTGGGAGTGCGCCCCGATAGGAAATGAAAAATGAAAAAAATGAAAATCGCTTATTGTCAGGCTTCAATGAAGTTACTGTGAAAAGCCCCTAGTCGCCACATTCCGGCGCCTGTCCAGGGAGGCTGGTACAGGAATCGAACCGTGCTGCTGGCCTGCTTGGTCTGCTTTAAAAGCCAGCGATTTAGCCCAGTGAGCTAAACCAGCCCCTGGAGAGGACACACCTGAGCTGGGGAGGGAGTTGGGAGGCTGGGTTATGGGTGGAGGCTTTGAGGAGACTAAAGGCACCCTCTTCGTGTGTGAGGCTTAGCCTTATTCAGTTCATGGTAGTCCACAAGGCACATATGTTGGTGGCTGGGATGAGTAGGTTTTTTGAGAGGGTAGAGGATAGTTGTGGGCGGTGTGCGGGTGGGCCCGCGAACCATATCCCCATATTTTGGGCCTGTCTGAGCTGGAGGAATTCTGGCATGGGTTTGCTGATGTTATGTCTGAGGTGTTGAGGGTGAAGGTAGTCCGAAGTCCAGATTTCTGGAGTTTCGGAAGACCCGGGAGTTCAGGAGGCAAGGGAGGCTGATGTGCAGGCCTTTGCCTCCCTGGTAGCCCGGAGATGGATCTTATTGGAATGGAGGAACCCAGGGCCGCCAAAACCAGGGGTTTGGGTGAGTGACCTTGTGGAATTCCTCAGGTTGGAAAAGATTAAATTGGCCTCGAGTGGTACTACGGAGGGGTTTGCGTGGAGTTGACACCCATTCATTGACTATTTTGAAAACAGTTAAGATATCAGCAGTGCGGGGGGGGGGGGGGGGGGGGTTGTTGGGGGTCAAAAAACAGGGAGGTAAGGGTGGTGGAGGATAGCGGCAGGGAGAAGGGATGGTGGAGTGTTAGATTTTTATTTATTTGTTATTTGTATTCCTGTTTGCTTTCCTTTTGGTATGGTTATGTTTGATGTATATATATTTTTTCTAAAAATATTTTTTATTGTCCTCTTTTTTCGCATTTTCTCCCAGTTTTACACCCACCAACAATAAACAATAATCAGTATCAAATATGTCAATCCCCATATTAACAACAACAATCCCATCCTCCCACCAAACCCAAAACATTCACCCACATGTTCACATAAACAACTGACAAAAAGGAATCAGGAATCACCCATAGCCCGCATTAACACCCATCGCCCCCCCAACTAATGTTCCATGCTATCCAGTTCTTGAAAGTGCATAATGAATAATGCCCATGAATTGTAGAACCCTTCTGTCCTTCCCCTCAGTTCAAACTTAACCTTCTCAAGAGTCAAGAATTACAACAGATACCCCGCCACGCCAGGGCACAGGGTGGAGAGGTTGCTCTCCATCCCATCAGGATCCGCCTTTGGGCTATCAATGAGGCAACGGCCACAACAACTGCCTCCGCATCCGTTTCCAACCCTGGCTGGTTCGACACCCTGAATATGGCCTCCCGGGGGCCCAGGTCCAGTTTCACGTGCACCACTTTAGAAATTACCCTAAAAACCTCCTTCCAGTAATCCTCTAGCTTTGGACAGGACCATAACATATGAACGTTATTAGGCCCCCCCCCCCCCCCCCCCCCCCGCCCCGCGCGCGCGCCACGTTCACACGTCTTTTACTCCTTCAAAGAATTGGCTCATCCTCGCCCTCGTGAGGTGCGCCCTGTACACCACCTTCAGCTGTATCAGCCCCAACCTCACGCACGAGGTGGAGGTATTCACTCTCCGGAGCACCTCACACCAGAACCCCTCCTCCATATGCTCTCCCAACTCTTCCTCCCACTTTGCTTTGATCCCTTCCAGTGGTGCCTTCTCCTTTTCCAAAATAGCTCTGTAAACCGCTGACACTACCCCCTTCTCCATTCCCCGTCGTCAGCACCTCCTCCAGCAATGTGGAGGCTGGCTTCTCCGGGAAGTTCTGTATCTCCTTTCTGGCGAAATCACAAACCTGCATGTATCTAAACATTTCTCCCTGCTCCAGCCCAGACTTCGCTTCGAGCTCCTTCAATCCTGCAAGCCGACCCCTAAGAAACAAATCTTTCAATATCTTAATCCCCTTCTCCTCCCATTTCCGAAAATTTCCATCCCACCTCCCTGGCTCAAATCTGTGGTTCCCCTGAATCGGCATTTCCCTTGACCCTGCCCCCAACCCGAAATGTTGGCGAAACTACCGGACTCTCTGAGTACTTCCCCGGGGCTATCGGGAGCGGCGCTGTTGCTAGTGCTTTCACTCTCAACCCCCTGCACAAACTCTCCTCCATTCTGACCCACATAGGAGAGTGACTGGCAAGTTACCAGCCAGCCTGAAGTCATCAAACATCCATACAAAAAACAAGGTACTACTGAAGTTGGAAGCACTCAGCAAATCAGACTGTGTCCAAGAGATGAAAGAGTGCTTCACGTTTTAGCTTGATGACCATTCATCCGTTACAGGTGGCTGACTGCCACCTTCTCAACAGCAATTAAGAATGTGCATCGGGGACAGCACGGTAGGTGCAGTGGTTAGCATTGCTGCCTCACGGCGCCGTTCGATCCCAGCTCCGGGTCACTGTCCGTGTGGAGTTTGCAAATTTTCCCTGTGTTTGCGTGGGTTTCGCCTCCACAACCCAAAAATGTGCAGGGCAGGTGGATTGGCCATACTAAAATTGGCCCTTAATTGGAAAAAATGAATTGGGTACTCTAAATCCATTTTTTTTTAAAAAGGAATGTGCACCAAAAGCCTAGCCAGCAATGCTCACCTCCCACAAAATGTATATTTTTTAATTGTCTTGTATTCTGACAGGTCACAACCCAAAGCATCTATATATGTGGGGCTTCTAGGGAAAAGCAACAGAAAGGTTTGAAAGCCACCCAAAGAACAACAAATTAACGCTGAGCTGTGCCCTCCCTTATCTGGTTTGGATCCTATGTCCCTCCTGTGATTAGGAGTGCAATACCAAACAGTCACCCCGGGGGGGGACTGTTTTGGAACTAAGTTGAAGCCGGGGGATCCTGGACAGATGTTGATATTGTCTAAGCTGAGCTTTGGTTGGTATGTTGTAGGCCATACATGTCTATTTTCGGAGTTCTTTATAAATATCTCTGGCTTCAACAAGCTGGGTGAACAAGCTCCTGTCAGGGCTGGTCAGATTATGCACAATACATGTCCAAAATTCCAATATAAACTACTAGTCATTGAGGTTCAATGTCAGTTGTTCAGAGTCAGAAAATTACCCTTTAGTGTGGTCAAAAGAATCCATTTAACTTATTTGGTAAAATAATTTGACATTACAGGTAGATGTGCACACAGTTCAATCACTTATCATATTTGGAATTCTTTAATGTTACTAAGTTAAATATTCAAGTGGATTCCCAGTATAACCACAGCAATTAATCCTTCTGGAAAAGGAAATCCTTTCAATTTAAATACACCATCATTCTATGTCCTCTTATTTTACAATTGTTTATTCATCTACCCTTGGGAAAAGTCACAAATTAAATAATTTTATGGCAGCTTGATATACATGCACTATATTGGATTTTGATTGTCTGATCCCCTAATCTCACTGGCATACAAGGCAAATCATTCACCAAGTGGTTTCCAATGAAGGAATATGGATTAGTCTTCTCCTTGGTACATAAAGTAAATCCAGGGGTTGCAGAATAATTAACTAAATATTAGTCTCAGTTTACCAAATGTTTAAATTGTTACACCATTCACTTTGCAGCTCAACATATTGATCAGAAATTGAATTAAAGCTGAATTTGAATTCATTTTAAAGAAATTTTTTAATGTATTAACCGCTTATTATTACTTGGCAAAGTATAATAAAACATATTTCAGCTGTTTTATCTACACTGTGGTTTTAGAGGTTACTTATTATAATAATAATCGCTTATTGTCACAAGTAGGCTTCAATGAAGTTACTGTGAAAATCCCCTAGTCACCACATTCCATTGCCTGTTCGGGGAGGCCGGTACGGGAATTGAACCTGCGCTGCTCGCATTGTTCTGCATTAGAAGCCAGCTATTTAGCCCACTGTGCTAAACCTGCCCCATGTTCAATATAACATAGAACATATATTTAAAACATATTTCAGATGTTTTATCCACACTGTGGCTTTAGAGGTTACTTATTTCTTGGAAGATGAGCTACTAAGAAATCACAAAGGCTTTACACACCCAGAATTAATTGTGGCCAATACGTTAGTCTCTTCATCAGGGGGTAAATGATCACCAGTCCCAGCGATGCAGCTCCAAGCACAATGCTGTCAATAAAAAGAAATAGGCATCTCATATTACTTGGCAAAGTATAAGACCACTAGAGTCAACTGGATATATGTTGGTATTTTGTTAACAGTTTTTAGATTGTCCTTTCCATCAACACATTCACCTTCATATCAACTTTTTCTGGGGCTCTATGCAGCATTTCTCCAGGCTTTCCTCCAAAGTTGTGGCAGCTCAGGGATTTGCACCATTTCGGCTTAATGCATTACTGATCTTTTTTTAAAAAATATTTTTATTCTCCTCCTTTTTCACATTTTAACCCGAATAACACCCACCAACAACAAACAATAATCAACAACAAATATGTCAAACTCCATAACATTAACAACGATCCCAGCCTCCCACCAACCCCCAAACATCAGCCCGCATGTTTACATAAACAAATGACAAAAAAGGAATCAGGGATTACCCATAGCCATCTTTAATATACACGGCCCCCTACCCCCAACTCACCCACCCACCCCCCTCAATTAATGTTCAATGTTATCCAGTTCTTGAAAGTGCATAATAAATAGTGCCCATGACTTGTAGAACCCCTCCGAGCTTCCCCTCAGTTCGAACTTAACCTTCTCAAGGGTCAAGCATTCCAACAGGTCCCCCCGCCACGCCAGGGCACAGGGTGGAGAGGCCGCTCTCCATCCCAGCAGGATCCGCCTTCGGGCGATCAACGAGGCGTAGGCTATAATATCTGTCTCCGCACCCGTTCCCAACCCTGGCTGATCCGACACCCTGAATATGGCCTCCCGGCGACCTGGGTCTAGTTTCACACGCACCACCTTGGAAATTACCCCAAACACCTCCTTCCAGTACTCCCCTAGCTTTGGACAGAACCAAACATATGAACGTGATTAGCCCCCCCCCCCCGCCGCAACGCTCACACACATCTTCTACCCCTTCAATGAATTGGCTCATCCTCGCCCTCGTGAGGTGTGCTCTGTACACCACCTTCAGCTGTAACAGCCCCAACCTCGCACATGAGGTGGAGGCATTCACTCGCCGGAGCACCACACACCAGACCCCCTCCTCTATAACCTCTCCCAACTCTTCCTCCCACTTTGCTTTGATCCCCTCCAGTGGTGCCTTATCCTTTTCCAACATAGCTCCGTACACCACTGACACTGCCCCCTTCTCCATTCTCCTTGCAGTCAGCACCTCCTCCAGCAACGTGAAAGCCGGTTCCTCCAGGAAGCTCTGTCTCTCCTTCCTGGCAAAGTCCCGAACCTGCATATCTAAACACCTCCCTGCTCCAGCCCATACTTCGCTTCCAGCTCTCTCAATCCTGCAAATCGACCCCGAAGAAACAAATATTTTAGCGTCTTAATCCCCTTCTCTTCCCATTTCCGAAAGCTTCCATCCCACCTCCCTGGCTCAAATCTTTGGTTCTCCCGAATTGGCATTTCCCTTGACCCTGCCCCAACCCGAAGTGTTGGCAAAACTGCCTCCAGATTTTCAATGAAGCTATTATTACCGGATTCCCTGAGTATTTCCCCAGAATTATCGGGAGCGGCGCTGTTGCTAGTGCTTTCAGTCCCGACCGCCTGCACAAACTCTCCTCCATTCTGACCCACTGGGAATCAACCCCTCTGACCCAGCACTGCACCGTCTCCACATTTGCTGCCCAGTAGTAGTACATCAGGTTCGGGAGACCCAAACCCCCTGCCTGCCTTCCCCTCTGTAGCAGCACCTTCCTCACTCTGGCCACCTTCCCTCCCCATAAGTACATAACTGATCTTAGCTAACTTTAGAAAGTAAAGTCCAAAGTAGATAAAATTGTTCAAAGCTAAACCACTTTACAAGTTGGTACATGAATAGTGTGGCCACCTAAAATGGTCTCCCGCAAAGAGTGATGGGAAATGTGGTCAAGCTTGGGACACAGACAAGCGGCAGTTTGTATATTTGCAAGCTGCCGCCCAGACTTTATGCAGGACCTCACACCTGCTGAAGGCCATTCAAAGGTCTTCCCGGGACAATGGGCTCCAGATAGAAACTAACAATAAGTGGCAGACTCAGCGGCGCCTGCTTGCCTTATTTGGGAAGGCCGACATGCCCTGGGCACTAATCGCCGTGGCCGACCTGGACCCACCCAGCCATCAAGGTGCCCGCCCCTAACTGGCCAGGATCGATTAGTGTGATCAAGACCCTATTGATCCATTAGATCCTCCCCTGGGACCGCCCAAAAGGGCAAGAAAGATCGAAGGATAAGAAGAACTGTACAGCCAGCATTCGCTCTCTTTTGGACCGGCTCTTGCGCCTAACATCCGACTGCAGCACAGCTACTGACACCAGCCAAGTTCAAGGGCCCGCAACATCCACCGAAGGACGACAATCAAGCACAGACAACCTACCAGAACTCCAGCCGCCAGAAGTTAGAAAACAGTTAAGGCCGTATCTACTCTATATCGGTCGGTCATCTGGAAGTTAAGTCAAGGTCGTTTAAGTGTGTTAGTTATAGCCTTGGTGTGCATGAACGCGCGATTACTTAAGTAAATAATCTTGTGTTTAATAAATGAACTCTGATTGAACTAAAATACTTGTGTGATTATTTCGCCACCGTACGGGTTAAAACATACACTGTGGTTATAAAAGAATAGCAATTGCTCCTTTTTCACATGTCTTATCAAAAAGGTGCATTATATAACTTAAAATCACCCACAATGCATTCAGAAGAGAAATTGATCTATTCTCTATTAATATAGTTGTACTGTTCACGTTAATGATTCAGTTGAAGTAGACGTAAAGGAGGTTCTGCCGATTACCCTGCTTGATCAACACTTCATTGAGGGACCAGGTATCGGCTTCTGCCATCGGGGCGGATCAGTCAGGGGTTTGTGTGTCTGAGCCTGGGGTCAGGGAAGCTGCGGCAATGTCGGGATGTTCCTGGGGATACGGACCCAAAAACGGTCCAGACCACTGGCACAAAATGGGGTTCCCCATAGCTAAGGAAGGTACCCGCCAGTCACCCATCAAGATCAAGAGTCAGGAAGACAAGTACGACTGTAACCTGAAGCCACTGAATCTGAGCTATGATCCAGCCAGCTCCAAAAGTATCAGCAACACCGGATTCTCCATCTAGGTAGATTTTGACGATCGTACGGACCGATCAGTGCTGACAGGTGGCCCACTTTGTGGAAAATACAGGCTACGTCAGTTCCACTTCCATTGGGGAGCCTGTGATGGTCATGGCAGTGAACATGTAAATGATGGAAAAACCTTTGCTGGAGAGCTTCACCTGGTGCATTGGAATGCAGAAAAGTATAGTTGCGTTGGCGAGGCTGTTAAAGCACCTGATGGTTTGGCTGTCATTGCTGTCTTTCTGAAGGTGCGTGATTCAAATTCAGCTCTGCAGAAGATTGTCTGTTCTCTGGAGTGTCTTAAATCAAAGGATTATAAAAGCGAGTTTAAAGACTTTTCCCCTTGTTCTCTGCTGCCTTCTTGTCTCCAATATTACACCTATCTAGGATCCCTGATCACTCCACCCCTGTGTGAGAGTGTAATCTGGCTTGTGCTTAAGGAACCTGTCACTATCGGCGCAGATCAGATAGCAAAGTTCCGCTGTTTGGAGTTTGGACCAAATGACCCCATGGTAAACAACTACCGACCTCCTGAACTGCCCCTGTGTAGCAGTACATTTGCCCTGATGTGCCCCCCCCCCCCCCCCCTCCCCCTCGCCCACCACCACTATTTACTTGGACAACCAAGCACACAACACCTTTTTAAGCACAAGTTAATAAAATTGGGGCATCCAGATTGGTCTAACTAAGCAGATTGTTATCGTATTCCTGGAACTTCCTGAGCCTAGCCAATTTAACAAATCCTGAAGCAGTAATTTCATCTGTTGAAAATAAGACATGAAGGCAGTCGGTAATTTAGTGAAGAATTAATCTGTAGCACTGACTATATTGTTCAAGTTTAATGAAAATAGTTTTTTTTAGTGATGCTTTTTAAAAAATAATTTTTATTAAGATTTTCACAAAATATAAACAACAAAACAATATTCACAAAACAACCATGGCAAAAACCCAAGAACAACACCCGCCCAACTACAAAAGCAACTGCAAACAAAGAAAAAAAGCAAACAACAAAAGGGAAAGAGATAAACCCGCCACATCCCACAAACCCATGTACACAGTTCTCCCTCCCACCGAACCAAACCTCCCCCCCCCCCGCCGGTTGCTGCTGCTGCCGGCCTATTTCCCTACCATTCCGCCAGGAAGTCCAGGAAAGGCTGCCACCGCCTAAAGAACCCTTGTAATCCCCTCAGGTCAAATTTCACCTTCTCTAATTTGATGAACCCCGCCATATCATTGACCCAGGCCTCCACGCTTGGGGGCCTCGCATCCTTCCACTGAAGAAGAATCCTCCGCCGGGCTACGAGGGACGCAAAGGCCAGGACACCGGCCTCTTTCGCTTCCTGCACTCCCGGCTCCACTGCAACCCCAAAAATTGCGAGTCCCCAGCCTGGCTTGACCCTGGATCCCACCACCCTCAACACCGTCCTTGCTACCCTAATCCAAAACTCCCCCAGGGCTGGGCACGCCCAAAACATATGGACGTGGTTCGCTGGGCTCCCCGAGCACCTAGCACACCTGTCTTTGCCCCCGAAAAACCTACTCATCCTCGTCCCAGTCATGTGGGCCCCATGCAGCACCTTGAACTGTATCAGGCTAAGCCTCGCACAGGAAGAGGAGGAATTCACTCTCTCCAGGGCATCCGCCCACGTCCCCTCCTCACCCAGCTCCTCTTCCCATTTACCCTTCAGTTCCTCCACCGAGGCCTCGTCTACCTCCTGCATTACCCGGTATGTGTCCGAAATCCTCCCTCCTCCAACCCACACCCCTGAAAGCACCCTGTCCCGCACCCCACGTGGGGGCAGCAAGGGGAACCCCTCCACCTGCCGCCTGGCAATCGCCCTAACCTGCATGTACCGAAACATGTTCCCCGGGGGGAGCCCAAACTTACCCTCTAACTCCCCCAAGCTCGCGAACCTCCCCTCCACAAACAGGTCCCTCAACCTCCTAACCCCTACCCTGTGCCAGCCCAGAAATCCGCCATCTATGCTCCCTGGGACGGGACTTCCAGTTGCGGCTATGCGGAGCTAAGCCACACATTCGGCAGCTCCTGCTATTTAGGGACTTTTGGGCCGTTTCGAGGGCCCCAAACGGAGCTGTTTCTACGCATCCCGGTGGGGGAAGGTGCCTGGAAGAACTTGCCCCACACTATATGGTGCTCACCTGGAGTGGGAAGAAGAAAAAGGCTGCAGTAACTCCCCCAAAAAAAACGGGGGAAGAAAAACAAAATGGCGGCCGGCACTCCTGCTATTTAGGGACTTTTGAGCCGTTTTGAGGGCCCCAAACGGCGCTGTTTCTACACATCCTAGTGGGGGAAGGTGCCTGGAAGAACTTGCCCCACATTATCTGGTGAAAAAGGCTGCAGTAACGCCCCCCAAAAAACGGGTGAAAAAAAACAAAATGGCGGCCGGCGCTCCCGCTATTTAAGGGCTTTTGGGCCGTTTTGAGGGCCCCAAACAGTGCTGTTGCTACATATCCCGGTGGGGGAAGGTGCCTGGAAGAACTTGCCCCACACTATATGGTGAGAAAGGCTGCAGAAACGCCCCAAAAAAAACGTGGGAAGAAAAACAAAATGGCGGCCGGCGCAACACCCGAGGACTGGTGGAAGTGGGCGCAGGAGCAACAGGCCTCGCTCCTACGTTGTTTTGCTGAGCTGAAGGCTGAGCTGCTGGACTCCATGAATGCAACTGCGACCAAGCTGCTTGGGACCCAGGCGGCACAGGAGGAGTCTATTCGGGGGTTGCAGCGGCAGGCCGTTGAAAGAGAGGAGGAGGCCGTGGTCCTCGTTGGGAAAGTGGAGTTGCACGAGGCACTTCATAAAAAGTGGCAGGACCGCTTGGAGGAGCTGGACGTTCGCACGAGGCGAAA
Organism: Scyliorhinus canicula; assembly: GCF_902713615.1. Taxonomy (NCBI): domain Eukaryota; kingdom Metazoa; phylum Chordata; class Chondrichthyes; order Carcharhiniformes; family Scyliorhinidae; genus Scyliorhinus; species Scyliorhinus canicula. The sequence goes on from NC_052148.1 coordinate 167,667,027, forward strand.
GAATCTGAGGATCCTGGGCCTGGCGGAGGGGCTGGAGGGGTCGGATCTCCCGGCGTATGTGACCACGTTGTTGAGCTCGTTGATGGGAGCAGGGTCCTTCCATTTGCCCCTGGAGCTCGAGGGAGCGCACAGAGTGATGGCCAGGAGGCCCAAGGCAGATGAGCCCCCGAGGGCGGTGCTGGTGCGGTTCCACCGATTCAGTGACCGGGAGTGTGTGCTGCGCTGGGCCAAGAAAGAGAGGAGCAGTAAATGGGAGAATTCGGTAGTGAGGATCTACCAGGACTGGAGTGCGGAAGTGGCTAAGCGGCGGGCCAGGTTCAACCGGACGAAGGCGGTGCTTCATGCTAAGCAGGTCAGGTTTGGAATGCTGCAGCCTGCGCGCCTGTGGGTGACATACAAGGACCGGCACCGTTACTTCGAGTTCCCGGAGGAGGCGTGGGCCTTTGTACAGGCGGAGAAGCTGGACTTGAACTAGGGCCTGGGAACATACTTTGGCCGGCGTTGTTTCCGCTGTGGCTGTTTTGTTCCAACTGTTTCAACTTTTTCAACTTCGAAATGTGTGTTATGTATGCTGGTTTTCTTTTTGCTCTGTTTACGGGTGGGTTTGTCTGTTGGGTATGGTTGTGGGGTAGGTGGGGAGTGTTGGGGGTTTGTGTTCTATATGTTCTCTTCTGTACGGGGCTGGGGATTGAGGGGAAACTGGATTTTGGGGAACTGCGTCAGAAGGATGGGGTGTGGCATTGTGAAAGCGCGGGCTTTCCTCTGGTTTCCCGCGCTGCGGGGCAGGGGGGTGGAGCTTGCGATGGGGGAAGGGCCTCTACGGGTCTTTTTTCCCGCGCTGCAATAATGCCAAGGAGGTGTGGCAAGAGGGGGATGACCCCAAGCCGGGAGGGGATAGGTTTTGGCGGGAGCTGCCGGGGTCAGCAGAAGTCAGCTGACTCACGGAAGTACCATGGAGGGTGCGTCGCGGCTAGGAGGGGTCCTAGCCTGGGGGGGGGGGAGGGGGGTGGGGGGGGATACCGGGTTGCTGCTGGAACGACTAGGAAGGAGCCGATGAGGGCCGGGGGGGAAGAGGAGAGGCGCTATCGCCATGGGGAACGGGTCGAGCGGGGTATGCTGGCCTGGGGCGAACATCTGCCAAGCTATGGCTAGTCGGCAGGGGAGGGGGGCGGGTTGCCCTCTGATCCGGCTGATTACCTGGAACGTGAGGGGGCTGAACGGGCCGGTTAAGAGAACCAGGGTGGTCTCCCATCTAAGGGGGTTGAAGGCGGACGTGGCTATGCTCCAGGAGACCCACCTGAAGGTGGCGGACCAGGTCCGTCTGAGGAAGGGGTGGGTGGGGCAGGTTTATCATTCAGGATTGGACGCAAAGAACCGGGGGGTGGCGATTCTAGTGGGGAAGAGGGTGGCGTTTGAGGCGGCTGAGGTGGTGTCGGACAAGGAGGGCAGATATATCATGGTGAGGGGTAGGCTGCAGGGAGAGAAGGTGGTGCTGGTGAACATATATGCCCCGAATTGGGATGATGCTGGCTTCATGAGGCGCTTGTTGGGCCGCGTCCCGGACCTGGAGGCAGGGGGCCTGATCATGGGGGGAGATTTTAACACAGTGCTGGATCCCACACTGGACCGGTCCAGTTCAAGGACGGGTAGGAGACCGGCGGCGGCCAAAGTGCTGAGGGGATACATGGACCAGATGGGAGGGGTGGATCCCTGGAGGTTTGGGAGACCGAGAGCGCGGGAGTATTCCTTTTTCTCTCACGTCCATAGGGTTTATTCCCGGATAGACTTTTTTGTCCTGAGCAGGGGGTTGATCCCGAGGGTGCAGGATGCCGAGTATTCGGCCATAGCGATTTCGGACCATGCCCCGCACTGGATTGATCTGGAGATGGGGGAGGCGCGGGACCAGCGCCCGCTCTGGCGCCTGGATGTGGGGATGCTGGCGGAGGAGGAGGTGTGTAAGAGGGTTCGGAGAAGCATTGAGGGGTATCTGGTTACCAATGATACGGGGGAGGTCCAGGTGGGGATGGTCTGGGAGGCTCTGAAAGCAGTGATCCGGGGGGAGCTGATCTCCATCCGGGCCCACAGGGAAAGGAAGGAGAGGAAGGAGAGGGAGAGACTGGTGGGAGAGCTTCTGGAGGTGGACAGGAGATATGCGGAGGCACCGGAGGAAGGGTTGCTGGGAGAACGGCGCAGGTTGCAGGCCAATTTTGACTTGCTGACCACCAGAAAGGCGGAGACACAGTGGAGGAGGGCGCAGGGTGCGGTATATGAGTATGGAGAGAAGGCGAGCAGGATGTTGGCGCATCAGCTCCGTAGGCGAGATGCGGCTAGGGAAATTGGGGGAGTGAAGGATGGGGGTGGAAATGTAGTGCAGAAGGGGACAGAAGTAAACGGGGTCTTTAGGGACTTTTACGAGGGATTGTACCGGTCGGAACCTCCGAGGGGGAGAGAGGGGATGGAGAGCTTCATGAACAGGCTATGTTTCCCAAGGGTTCAGGAGAGGCTGGTTGAGGGGCTGGGGGCGCCGATAGAGTTGGAGGAGCTAGTCAGGGGGATCGGGCAAATGCAGTCAGGTAAGGCCCCGGGGCCGGACGGGTTCCCGGCAGAATTTTACAAAAAATATGCGGACCTGGTGGGTCCCCTGCTGGTGCGAACTTTCAATGAGGCGTGGGAGGGGGGGGCTTTGCCCCCGACGATGTCGCGGGCACTGATCTCTTTGATCCTAAAACGGGATAAGGACCCCTTGCAGTGCGGATCATATAGGCCTATTTCACTCCTTAACGTAGACGCTAAGTTGCTGGCGAAGATCCTGGCTACCAGGATAGAGGATTGTGTGCCAGAGGTAATTCATGAAGATCAGACAGGGTTTGTCAAGGGGCGGCAGCTCAACACGAATGTGCGGAGACTGCTCAATGTTATCATGATGCCGGCAGTGGAGGGGGAGGCGGAGATAGTGGTGGCGCTGGATGCAGAGAAGGCGTTTGATAGAGTTGAATGGGGGTACCTATGGGAGGTGCTGGAGAGGTTTGGATTTGGGGAGGGATTCATCAAATGGGTGAGGCTGCTTTACGCGGCGCCGATGGCGAGTGTAGTCACAAATGGAAGGAGATCGGAGTATTTTAGGCTTTATCGTGGGACCAGGCAGGGGTGTCCCCTGTCCCCCCTGCTCTTTGCACTGGCGATTGAACCGCTGGCCATGGCGTTGAGGGAGTCAGGGAAGTGGAGGGGTCTGGTGCGGGGGGGGGAGGAGCACCGGGTATCGCTGTATGCAGACGACCTGCTGTTATATGTGGCGGACCCAGAGGGGGGAATGCCGGGGGTGATGGAACTGTTAGCGGAATTTGGGGGCTTCTCGGGCTATAAGCTGAACTTAGGAAAGAGCGAGGTATTTGTAGTGCACCCGGGAGATCAGGAGGAGGGAATTGGGAGGCTCCCCTTCAGGAGGGCAGTGAAGAGTTTCAGGTACCTGGGGGTGCAGGTGGCCAGGAGTTGGGGGGCTCTTCATAAGCTTAACTTCACCAGACTAGTGGAACAGATGGAGGAGGAATTTAAAAGGTGGGACATGGTGCCGCTATCGCTGGCGGGCAGAGTGCAATCCGTCAAAATGACGGTTCTCCCGAGGTTCTTGTTCCTCTTCCAGTGCTTGCCCATCTTTATCCCTAGGGCCTTTTTTAAAAGAGTGACCAGCAGCATCATGGGATTTGTTTGGGCGCATGGCACCCCAAGGGTGAAGAGGGTCTTCTTGGAGCGGAGTAGGGATGGGGGGGGGCTGGCGTTGCCCAACCTCTCGGGGTATTACTGGGCGGCCAACGTGTCGATGGTGCGTAAGTGGGTGATGGAGGGGGAGGAGGCAGCATGGAAACGGATGGAGAGAGCGTCCTGTGGGGATACAAGCCTGGGGGCCCTGGTAACGGCGCCGTGGCCGCTCCCTCCCACGAGGTATACCACGAGTCCGGTGGTGGCGGCTACCCTCAAGATTTGGGGGCAGTGGAGGCGACATACGGGAGAAGTGGGGGGCTCGATGGAGGCTCCGTTAAGGGGGAACCATAGGTTCGTCCCGGGGAACATGGATGGGGGATTTCGGGGATGGTATAGAGCGGGCATTAGACAGCTGAAGGACCTGTTTATCGACGGAAGGTTTGCGAGCCTGGGGAAGTTGGAAGAGAAATTTGGGCTCCCGCCGGGAAACATGTTTAGATATCTGCAGGTAAAGGCATTTGCTAGACGGCAGGTGGAGGGATTCCCTGCGCTCCCCGCGAAGGGGGTGAGTGACAGGGTGCTCTCGGGGGTCTGGGTCGGGGAGGGGAAGATATCCGATATCTACAAGCTTATGCAGGAGAAGGAAGAGGCGTCAGTAGAGGAGCTGAAAACGAAGTGGGAGGGGGAACTGGGGGAACAGATCGAAGACGGGACATGGGCTGATGCCCTGGAGAGGGTAAATTCTTCCTCCTCGTGTGCGCGGCTTAGCCTCATCCAATTCAAGGTGCTGCATAGGGCCCACATGACTGGGACGAGGATGAATAGGTTCTTTGGGGGTGAAGATAGGTGTGCCAGGTGCTCGGGGAGTCCAGCGAACCATGCCCATATGTTCTGGGCATGCCCGGCATTGGAGGAGTTCTGGAAGGGGGTGGCGAGGACGGTGTCAAGGGTGGTGGGATCCAGGGTCAAGCCAGGATGGGGACTCGCGATCTTTGGGGTTGGGGTAGAGCCGGGAGTGCAGGAGGCGAAAGAGGCCGGTGTGCTGGCCTTTGCGTCCCTAGTAGCCCGGCGAAGGATTTTGCTACAGTGGAAGGACGCGAGGCCCCCAAGCGTGGGGACCTGGATCAATGACATGGCGGGCTTTATTAAGCTTGAGAAGGTTAAATTCGCCCTGAGAGGATCGGTGCAAGGGTTCTTTAAACGGTGGCAACCTTTCCTCGACTTTCTGGCTCAACGATAGGGTACTGGGACAGTAGCAGCAGCAACCCGGGGGGGGGGGGGGGGGGGGGGGGTGGGTGGGGGTGGGTGGGGGGGGGGGGGGGGGGGGGGGCGTTGATTATGTTAGCTTATTTTATTTAAATTTGATTTATCTAATTTTAATTTATGGTTAAGTTCTCTTGTTTGGGGGGGGGGGTGGGGGAATGTGATACATGTGATGTTACGGTATGGGGGGAATTGTGGGTGTTATGGGGCTGTTAGTTGCATATTACTGCTTTTTGCTATACTTTTTGTTATATTTTCTGCAAAAAATTCCAATAAAAAAAATTAAAAAAAAAAAAAAAATGCTCCCTGGGACAAACCGATGGTTCCCCCGTATCGGGGCCTCGATCGAGCCCCACACAGCTCCCCTATGCCGTCTCCATTGCTCCCAAATTTTGAGGGTAGCCGCCACCACCGGGCTTGTGGTATACCTCGTTGGAGGGAGCGGCAACGGCGCCGTTACCAGCGCCTCCAGGCTCGTGCCCACACAGGACGCCACCTCCATCCTCTTCCATGCTGCCCCTTCCCCGTCCATTACCCACTTACGCACCATCGCTGCGTTGGCAGCCCAGTAGTACCCACAGAGGTTGGGCAACGCCAGCCCCACCCTATCCCTGCCCCATTCCAAGAAACCTTGGAGTCCCATGCGCCCACACAAATCCCGTAATACTCCTGTTGACCCTCCTAAAAAAGGCCTTCGGGATAAGGATGGGGAGGCACTGGAACAGGAACAAAACCTCGTGAGCACCGTCATCTTAATGGACTGCAACATTCCCGCCAGTGACAGCGGTAACATATCCCACCTCTTGAACTCCTCCTCCATCTGCTCCACCAACCTTGTGAGGTTGAGCTTGTGCAGGGCCCCCCAGCTCCCAGCCACCTGGAGTCCTAGGTACCTGAAGCTCTTCCCTGCCTGCTTCAGTGGGAGCCTACCAATCCCCTCCTCCTGATCCCCCGGGTGCACCACGAACAACTCGTTCTTGCCCAGGTTCAGCTTATACCCAGAGAGCCCCCAAATTCACTAAGAATCCTCATCACCTCCGGCATCCCCCCCACCGGGTCCGCCACATACAGCAACAGGTCGTCCGCATAAAGCGACACTCGATGCTCCTCCCCACCCCGCACCAGGCCCCTCCAGTGCCCTGACTCCCTCAACGCCATGGCCAGGGGCTCGATTGCCAACGCAAAGAGCAAGGGGGACAGGGGACACCCCTGTCTCGTCCACCGGTACAGCCGAAAGTACTCCGACCTCCTCCTATTTGTGGCTACACTCGCCATCGGGGCCTCATAGAGCAACCTCACCCAACGGACAAACCCCTCCCCAAACCTCTCCAACACCTCCCACAGATACCCCCACTCAACCCTATCAAAGGCCTTCTCCGTATTTAATGCCACCACTATCTCCGTCTCCCCTTCCACAGCCGGCATCATAATAACGTTGAGGAGCCTTCGTACGTTTTTATTCAACTGCCTTCCCTTCACAAACCCCGTCTGGTACTCATGAATGACCCCCGGTACACAATCCTCTAATCCTGTGGCTAAGATCTTTGCCAGCAGCTTGGCGTCTACATTTAGCAGCGAGATCGGCCTATATGACCCACACTGCAGAGGGTCCTTGTCCCGCTTCAAGATCAAGGAAATCAGTGCCCGTGACATAGTTGGGGGCAAAGCCTTTAACCAGCTCAATCGGCGCCCCCAGTCCCTCAACCTGCCCCTCCTCCATCCTCGGAAATCGCAGCTTGTCCAAGAAGCGCCCCATTCCACCCCCCTCCACCGGGGGTTCAGATCGGTACAGTTCCCCATAGAAGTCCCTGAAGACCCCATTAACATCTACCCCCCCTCCGCACCACCTTCCCAGCTCTATCCGTCACTCCCCCAATCTCCCTGGCCGCGTCCCGCTTTCGGAGCTGGTGTGCCAGCATCCTGCTCGCCTTCTCCCCATATTCATACACCGCCCCCTGTGCTTTCCTCCACTGAGCTTCCGCCTTTCTGGTAGTCAATAGGTCGAAACTGGCCTGAAGGCTATGCCTCTCCCCCAGCAATCCCTCCTCCGGAGCCTCCGCATATCTCCTATCCACCCTCACCATCTCCCCTATCAGTCTCTCCCTCTCCCTCTGCTCCCCCCTCTCCCTATGGGTTCGGATGGAAATCAACTCCCCTCTAATCACCATCTTCAATGCCTCCCAGACCGTCCCCACTCGGACCTCCCCGTTAGCGTTGGCCTCAAGGTACCTCTCAATACACCCCCAAACCCTCCCGGCCACCTCCTCATCTGCCAGCAGCCCCACTTCCAAGCGCCAGAGCGGACGTTGGTCCCTCTCCTACCCCAGCCCGAGGTCCACCCAGTGCGGGGCATGATCTGAAATGGCAATGGCAGAGTATTCAACATCCTCCACCCTCGAAATCAGCCCCCTGCTCAGGACAAAAAAAATCAATCCTCGAATAGGCCTTATGCACGTGGGAGAAAAACGAGTACTCCCTGGCCCTTGGCCTCGCAAACCTCCAGGGATCCACCCCTCCCATCTGATCCACAAATCCCCTCAACACCTTAGCCGCCGCTGGCCTCCTACCCGTCCGGGACTTGGATCGATCCAATGGGGGATCCAGCACCGTGTTGAAGTCCCCCCCCATGATCAGGCCCCCCCACCTCCAGGTCCGGAATGCGGCCCAACATACGCCGCATAAACCCCGCATCGTCCCAATTTGGGGTGTAAACATTCACCAACACCACCCGCTCCCCCTGCAGCTTACCACTCACCATCACATACCTCCCACCCCTGTCAGCCACCACATTTAACGCCTCAAATGACACCCTCTTTCCCACCAGGATCGCCACCCCGCGACTCTTCTCATCCAGCCCTGAGTGGAATACTCGGCCCACCCATCCCTTCCTCAGCCGAACCTGGTCCGCCACTTTCAAGGTGTGTCTCTTGGAGCATGGCCACATCCGCCTTCAGCCCCTTCGAGTGCGCAAACACCCGAGCCCGTTTTACTGGCCCATTCAGCCCCCTCACATTCCAGGTTATCAGCCGGATCCGAGGGCTCCCTGCCCCCCTCCCCTGCCGATTAGCCATAACCCATCCCCTGCTCACCACTGGCCAGCGTCCCCCGCTCGGCAGTTCCCCACGGCGGCAAGTCCCCCCCCCAGCATGCCCTGCATCCTCCAGCTCCTTCCTGACCATTTCAGCAGCAACCCGGTAACCCCCCCCCCCCCCAGGCTAGGACCCCTCCTAGCCGCGCCCCTCCCTTCATCGCACTCCCATGAGCCAGCTAACTTCTGCTGACCCCGGCGACTCCCGCCCTACCTCCGACTCCTCCCCACGTGAGACTACTCCTCCTCCTTCGTGTCCATCAGCAGGCACTCCTCCCCCCCACCCGCTCTTATTGGTCTTAATCGGTGATTATTGGTTTCTCGCCACGACGCAGCGGGATCCTGATCTCACCAACGGGAGAGGGCCACTTTGATTGGAAACTGATTGGCTCCCGGTATGGTTCCCGATTTTTGCCTCTTTTGGTATCTAACCTGCCCGCTCGTTCGCCCACCCGCCGTGACGAGGCTGGCAGGTCGCGGCCATAATCACTTTCCCTTTATTGTTGGTGTGAGAAAATCCTAGAACTTTTCGCTAACAGATTTTGGGAGCACTTTCACCATGCATAGTGGTTCACAAAGGGCCACATGCATCTTCTCAAGAGAAAATAATAATTGGCAATAAAAGCCAACTGCTCCCATTTCTAAGGAATGAATATAAATAGCTGAGAAACATGTACAGCAATGTCGTGAGTCTGGGATGATTGCCTCCCCCAACAGCATAACCTGTTTCCCTTATGCTAGGTATTACTCCAGCCACTGAAGTTGATCCCATACTGACTTCAGAATGTAGCCCAAAGGAGCCTTGGTAAAACTGAAATTAAAATTAAATTAGTAATTCTTTATCAATTGTGTAATGGTTCTACATATTGTAAAGTAAATAAAGCTGTCAGTGCCAGATTAAACATTATGCTGACTGCCTTTAACAGGGAGATACTGCCCTCTTCAGGCCTTTTACAAAAGGGACAGATTTAGAATTTATTTATTTACAATGTTACATTCCAGAGACAGCAGCTTAAACTGAGACCATTTGAAGCGCAAGATAAAAAATTAATCAAGTCCCACACTGCTGCACGCAAGTCAGACTTGGTTAAATTGTCTGACTCCTATATTTTCAGTCTAATTTGCTAACAAATGATGAGTTTGTACATCCATAGTTCTCCGAGAAAGGTATCCCATTACAGCATAAATTAGTTTAAAAAGGATAGAATAAAAAGGATAGCAATAAAAGCAGAAAATGCTGGAAATACTCAGCAGGTCAAGCAGCACCAATGGAGGAAGCAACAGAGTTAACGGCCAGAATTTTTCAGGGTCTTTAGGAATGGGCCTGGAGGAGGGAAGGCATAGGTGACATGGCAGATGGCCACGGCTGCCCCAAGCCAAAATGACCCAATGAACTGATTAAATAAGCTCCTCTTCCTGCTTGTGAACATTTTAGCAGCACCAGGAAGGGAGATTGAGTGGAACCCTGGCAAAAACCACTTAATTGTTTGCTACCGGTAACCTGAAGCACCAGGTCCCGCTACCTGCCAACCCAGGTTCCCCCCCCCCCCCCCCCCCCACCTGCTTTAGCCCCAAGGCACCTGCCACCTGCAAAATATTCCAGTCACTGTTTCAGGTCTGTGACATTCATCAGAAATACAGTACGGTAATGGACCTGAAAGATTGACTCTGTTTCTCTCTCCACAGATACTGTCAGACCTGCTGATAATTTCCAGCATTTTCTATTTTATTTCATGTTCCAACATTCACAGTATTTTGCTTTTGTTGAAAAAAGTGTGTGTAAATTCTCTATCACCATCAGGCTAATCAAAACATGTTAACATTTCATCTTTTCCACACATAAGAGGTGTTAGCTTCACTTGCCTGTAATAATTTAAGCACAAGAGAACAACAAGTGCCAAACTCAGTTGACCACCCAAAAATACCAGGGCTTGAAAATGACTGACTTCTCCAGCAGCTATGGGTCGACTTCCTGTTCTGGCAACCTATTCCAGAATCAGCAGAGAAAGACATGACAATTAACAAGGATCCTCGAGAAGCGGTTTTAAACACAGCATAAGAAATAAAGCAGGCATTAAGTTGACAGTAATCAGCATTCATTTGGCCAACGAAAACAGAAAATATTGGAAATACTCAGTAGGTCAAGCAGTATCCATGGAGCTCAGGAGAGAAAATAACTCCCTTTCTCCACCCTAAAATAACCTTAAAGTCTTTGTTTCTGATTCTAGTCATTTGCACAACTCTCTGAACCCCTGAAGTGGTAAGAAAGGGGCTCAGAACATGAGGAAGTAGATCAGCACAGGTGGAGATTAGGAACAAGAGTCATAAAATACTGGTGGGAGTCATTACTCGACCCCCCCTTAATAGTGGATATACAATTAGTCAAAGCGCTCAGCAAGAAATCATGAGGGGTCTGGACAGAGTATATGGAGAAACTCTTCCTCCTCATGAAAGAATCAATAATCAGGGGGCACAAATTGAAAATAATTGGTAAAAGAAGCCAAAGCAATATGAGGGTAAATTTTTCCCTATAGCGAGTAGTCAAGATCTGGAATGCACTGCCTGAGAGTGTGGTGGAGGCAGTTTCAATAGAAGCATTCAAAAATTCATTAGACAATAATCTAAAAAATGAAGAACCCGCAGGGTTATGGGGAAGGCAGAAGGGGAGACACCTGCTGGAATTTTTGATGCTCGAGAAGGTGGGAGCTGAGGGGGAGGATGGAAGGGTTCTACAATTCATGGGCATTATTTATCTTGCACTTTCAAGAATTGGATGCCATCAAACATGGGGGGGGGGGGGGGGGGGGGGGGGAGTGCTGAGCATATTGTTTCTTGTGTATGGGATGACCATTGATTCTTTTTTGATGTTTCTTGTTTTGTATTTGGAATGTATGGGTGATGTTTGGGTTTGTATGTTGAAGAGAATACATTTGTTATTGTTGGTTATCTTTTGTTGTGTATTTGATTAAAATGTGGAAAATGAGGAGAATAATTTTTTTTTAAAATTTGGATGAAGGAATTGCATGCAAAGAGGCCGCAGGGTGACTTGGACAGGCTGGCTGAGTGGGCAATTACAATATAATGTGGGTAAATGTGAGGTTATCCAATTGTTGACAAAGATAGGAAGGCAGATTATCATCTGAATGGTGGCAGTTTAGGAAGTGAGGAAGTGCAACGAGACCTGGGTGTCATTTGGAACAGTCACTGAAGGTTGGCAGCAGGTACAGCAGGCGGTGAGGAAAGCTAATGGCATGCTGGCCTTCATAGCGAGAGGATTTGAGTATAGGAGTAGGGATGTCATGCTGCAGTTATACAGGGCCTTGGTGAGGCCATACCTCGAGTGTTGTGTGCAGTTTTGGTCTCCTAGTTTGAGGAAAGGCATTCTTGCTATTGAGGGTGTCCAGCGAAGGTTCACTAGACTAATTCCCGGGATGGCAGGGCTGACATGTGAATAAACACTTGATCAACTGGACTTGTAACCACTGGAGTTGAGAAGAATGAGGGGATCTTATATAAAATCCTGGGCTGGTTTAGCTCACTCGGCTATATCGCTGGCTTTTAAAGCAGACCAAGCAGGTCAGCAGCAAGGTTCAATTCCCGTACCAGCCTCCCCGGACAGGTGCCAGAATGTGGCGACTAGGGGCTTTTCACAGTAACTTCATTGAAGCCTACTCGTGACAATAAGCGATTTTCATTTTTCATTTCATGGGACTGGAAAGGCTAGATGCGGGAAGAATGTTCCCAATGTTGGGGACCTCCAGAACTAGGGGGTCACAGCCTAAGAAAAAGGGGAAAGCCATTCAGAACTGAGATGAGGAAGAAGTTCTTCTCTCAAGAGACTTGTGAAGTTGTGGAATTCTCTACAACAGAAAGCTGTTGGGGCCAGTTCGTTGGATATATTCAAGAGGGAGCTGGACGTGGCCGTTGTGGATAAAGGGATCAAGGAGTATGGAGAGAAAGCAGGAACGGGATACTGAATTTACATCATCAGCCATGATCATATTGAATGGTGGTGCAGGCTCAAAGGGCCAAATGGTTTAGGAGTAGCATTGGAGGTTCAGTGGTAGAATTCTCGCCTGCCACGCGGGAGGCCCGGGTTCGATTCCCGGCCAATGCAAAGCTGGCTGGTGTTTAATTGTTATTTCAGTTCTTTGCACTGCATCTCTGTGCTGGTCACATGCAATTTGCTTTGGCTGACACTCATCAACATCTGTTAGCTACTCAAGCATTGTGCTTGAAACTTCAGCTTGAGTTGTGTACTTTGCATTGGTGGTTCAGTGGTAGAATTCTCGCCTGCCACGTGGGAGGCCCGGGTTTGATTCCCGGCCAATGCATCGCACCTCTTTTTGGGGGCATTCTAGCGAAGTTTGCCGATGATACGAAGTTAGGTGGTCAGGCAGGTAGTGCTGAGGAAGTGGGGAGGCTGCAGAAGGATCTAGACAGTTTGGGAGAGTGGTGCAGGAAATGGCTGATGCAATTCAACGTGAGAAAATGTGAGGTCTTGCACTTTGGAAAAAAGAATCCAAGCATAGACTACTTTCTAAACGGTGAGAAAATTCATAATGCCAAAGTACAAAGGGATCTGGGAGTGCTAGTCGAGGATTCACTAAAGGTAAACATGCAGGTTGAATCTGTGATTAAGAAAGCGAATGCAATGTTGTCATTTATCTCAAGAGGGTTGGAATATAAAAGCAGCGATGTGCTACTGAGCCTTTATCAGGCTCTGGTTAGGCCCCATTTGGAGTAGTGTGTCCAGTTTTGGGCCCCACATCTCAGGAAGGACATACTGGCACTGGAGCGTGTCCAGCGGAGATTCACACGGATGATCCCTGGAATGGCGGGTTTAACATATGATGAACGGCTGAGGATCCTGGGATTGTATTCATTGGAGTTTAGAAGGTTAAGGGGAGATCTAATAGAAACTTACAAGATAATACATGGCTTAGAAAGGGAGGACGCAAAGAAACTGTTTCCGTTAGGCGAGGAGACGAGGACCCGTGGGCACAGCCTTAGAATTAGAGGGGGTAAATTCAGAACAGAAATGCGGAGACATTTCTTCAGCCAGAGAGTGGTGGGCCTGTGGAATTCATTGCCGCGGAGTGCAGTGGAGGCCGGGACGCTAAATGGCTTCAAGGCAGAGATAAATTCTTGATGTCGCGAGGAATTAAGGGCTACGGGGAGAATGCTGGTAGGTGGAGTTGAAATGCCCATCAGCCATGATTGAATGGCGGAGTGGACTCGATGGGCCGAATGGCCTTACTTCCACTCCTATGTCTTATGGTTTACGCCTGCACTCATTTTTTATGTTTCATTATGTTAAAGGTGTGATATAAATACAGGTTGTTTGGGCAGCACGGAGCCAGGACCCGGATTCGATCCCGGTCACGAGTCACTGTGCATGTGGAGTATGCACAATCTCCCTACTCAGCGTGGGTCTCACCCCCACAACCCAGAAAAATGTGCAGGGTAGGTGAATTGGCCATGCTAAACTGCCCCTTAATTGGAAAAAAAAGAATTGGATGCTCTAAATTTGAAAGAAATATAATAAATACAAGTTGCTGTTGCTCATCCTGACCCCGACCAGTACTGTAAAGGCATTTCTTCGTGGATTCAGCCCCTCTTACTTCTGTACTGCCAAGTAAACTTGTAGTTTAAAACAAAATTAATGATTTAAAAATGAAGGCACATAGCCTCAATTTAATATTTAAATCAGAATAGTCAAACTGGTGGCCCACCAAATGGTTTGTGCAGCTCGTGGGAGTGGGAGGGTCTGAAGGGGAGTGGTGAGCAGGAGGGTCAGGGAGAATTGTGGAAAGATGCAAAGTGTGAGTTGGGATGGGGAAGCGCCGAGTCAGGAAGGTTGGGGAGGATAAACAGTAAGTGGGAGGAAAGCAGTGAAGCGGCAGTGTGCTTTTAAAAAAGACTGAGCATGCTCAGTAACTGCACTAAAGAAACAGCAGCGCTATTTGGACAGCGTCGCTAATTTACAGACCACATTAAAACAAAATGTGTTATTAGAATCTGCTTTAAACCTAGGAAAGCGAGATTGGTAGATAAATGGTTTCAGAGACTTGCTCTAGAGGATTCAGAGCAAAATTACACTTTCTTGTGTTCTGTTCTAATAGTAATTAAACTTGTTGAACGTAACCATTTTTTAAAAAAACCTAGAAAAGCTTATGGGTAGCACGGTAGCACAGTGGTTAGCACTGTTGCTTCACAGTGCCAGGGTCCTGGGTTCAATTCCCAGCTTGAGTCACTGTCTGTGTGGAGTCTGCACGTTCTCCCCTTGTCTGCGTGGGTTTCCTCCAGGTGCTCCGGTTTCTTCCCACAAGTCCTGAAAGATGTGCTTGTTAGGTGAATTGGACATTCTGAATTCTCCCTCAGTGTACCCGAACAGGCACTGAGTGTGGCGACTAGGGGATTTTCACAGTAACTTCATTGCAGTGTTAATATAAGCCTAATTGCGATACTAATAAAGATTATTATTATTACAAAGACTGAAACCAGAGTGGAATGCTTTCAAAGGGCAATTACCCACACCTTTATTTTGGAGATATGTTCCAATCTGGAAGTATCTATTGTGTAAAAGTACATTCTCCACTTGGTAGTCCATAAAATCTCAATAATGAGGCCACTGTGTAACAAATCACTTTCTCATTTACTGCGACTGTTCTCATAATAAGAACATTTGTCCAGGGCAGCACAGTGCCTCATGGTGCCGAGGTCCCAGGTTCCATCCCACTCTGGGTCACTGTCCGTGTGGAGTTTGCACATTCTCCCCGTGTTTGCGTGGGTTTCGCCCCCACAATCCAAAGATGTGCAGGGTAGGTGGATTGGCCACGCTAAATTGTTTCTTAATTGGAAAAAATGAATTGGGTATTCTAAATTTTAAAAAAAGAACATTTGTCCAGTGTTCTGGATTTGAATGCATTTTACTTGCTAACATGGTCCCAATCCATCTATTTTAGGGAATTAAGGTTCATCCCTAATAATGCCTACATTGCACGTAACTAATTTTCTAATGTCGAATTTGCTTCAACTGGTTACATATTGTAAATAACTTTTCTTTAAATTGTCAACAAAAACTTATATTTGTATAGCACCTTTAACATAATAGAATGTCCTAAAACATTTCACAGGAGCATTATAAAACAAAGTATGACAACAGGCCACAAAAGGAGCTATTCGTCAGATGACTAAGAGATAGTTTTTAAAAGTTTTAAAGCAAGGTACAGAGGAGGAGAGGGTATTCCAGATATTGGGACCTAGGCAATTCAAGGTGTGGTCACCAATTGTGGAGTAATTATAACTGAAATGCACAAAAGGCAAGAAATTTCAGAGGACTGTGGGAGATTACAGAAATATAGAGCAGCATATCCATGAAGGAATCTCAAAACAATGGTGAGAACATGCAAATTAAGATATTATTTGACTAGGAGCCAACGCAAGTCAACAAGCACAGGGGTGATAGTGGAACGCAACTCAGCGAGTTAAGACACGGTCAGCAACGTTTTGGATGTCCTCAAGTGTATAGAGGCTAGGATGTGGGAGACCAGTCAAGGCAACTCCCAAGTTCTTTAAAGAGTATAGGAGGGTACATTTGCACTGATTTGTTTTTTTTGTTCTAAATTTTAAAGTACCCAATTTTTTTTTCCCAAGGGGCATTTTAGCATGGCCAATCCACCTACCCTCTGGGAGGCGAGACCCATGCAGACACGGGGAGACTGTGCAAACACCATGCGGACAGTGACCCAGGGCTGGGATCGAATCTGGGTTCTCAGCGCCATGCAGCAGCAGTGCTAACCACTGCACCATTGTACTGCCCCCGATTTGTTTAAATTGAAAGATTATTAGGTTCATTATGTACAGATCAATATCCTTGTTAATGTCATAAACAGTCTTCTAGAAAATAAATACTTGACACAGGAATATGTGCCAGTGGGGAGTTACCTTTCTGTCAATGTCTTTATCCCACATGTCATTGATTGTACACCCAGCTCCTCGCATCAGTAATGCCCCTGTTCCAAAAAGTGCAAGCATGGACAGATCTGGAAGGCAGCCTGGTTCTGCTGCTAAACTGATACTCCAGGTGCAAGGCAAATACAACAACCAGGTCCCTGAAACATTAAATTGTAACAGATTACACCTTTCTGTGTGCCAGTCAGTACCTTGTCGTCAGGTGAGGATGGGTGAAAGGAGCGACAAGTCATAACATCTGTGTAAAAAATGACTGGTAAATTGGCTGTAAAAAAACATTCTGAATGCTAGTTTGATGAAAGGTTACACGGCCCAAATTAACCCTGCCCTTTCTCTTTACAGATGCTGACTGTCCTTGTTGTGCGTCCACTACAAAATAGTTTACTCATTTCTGCAAGTTTTTATATTCTCAACAATCTATTGATTACTCGGCGCTATTACCAATGTCAAGTCACTATGGACTTGCAAGTGATTTGACAAAACTTGGCGCTTACTCCCCCCGATTATTAACAGAGATTTCCATAAGAATCTGCAAGAAGCAACACGCAGGTTGGGATTTCCTATCAGTTCAGAGTCGCTGATTGACAGGTGCCAGCCTCAGAATCCAGGACCAGTCAGAGGTGGGGCCAGCTGGCTGGCAGGCTCCGTCCGCCGCCCCCGTGCGGTATTCCGGTTCATTTACCGATGGGTTTGTCCAGTCGCATCAGTTTAAGGTAAGGCTGCACGGCCGTGGGCGCCGATCCCACCAGTGCCGCCGCCGACAGGCCGCTGCTACGCCTGATGTCCCCACTCGAGAGCGCCCGGACGTGGCGAGCCGGCGCCCTCAGAGCGGCCGTTAGCCAGCAGCCCCTGGGCGGCGCGAGCGCGGCCAGCAAGCGGCGCGAGCTCGGCCTCAGCCACAACAGCGACATCTCGCGCGGCTCCTGGGGGGGGGAGGTTCCAAGCCGTGTCATAGGGAAAACGTCACACATCCCGCCCTCAACTGGAGAGCATGCGCCATTTCTCCTATATTTAGCAGAATTCGACTGGGTGTTGCAGACTGGCACATTCTAGGGTTCGGGATTACGTGCTGAGGGTTGTACTCAAGTTTGGGGGCTGCCATCGCCGCCAAGACTCAATGGGAAAGGACCACTATGTCAGGCCTTTCAGCAAATGTACACTGGGGGACTGGCAACCGATTAAAACCCTTAGGTCTGGGTGACTAACATTAAATGTACATAACTGTCTTGAAACACTGCAGAGTGTAACATGACCAAAATAAATGTTTTGAAAAGAATTGTGACATAAACATTGAAATAATTTATAATAATCTTTATTGTCACAACACTGCATTGAAGCTACTGTGAAAAGCCCCTAGTTGCCACATTCCGGCGCCTGTTGGGGTACACGGAGGGAGAATTCAGAATGTCCAAATTACCTAATAGCACGTCTTTTGGGACTTGTGGGAGGAAACCGGAACACCTGGAAGAAACTCACAAAGTGAAAGGGAGAACGTGCTGACTCCATACAGACAGTAACCCAAGCCTGGGTCCCTTGCGCTGTGAAGCCATAGCGCTAACCACTATGCTTCAAATGTGTGTAATGTCCTCATTATTGAATTGAAACTCAAAGTGAATCTGGACCTCTGGAGAAAATGTAAATATTATTGTGCTTTACTGTTAGGACAATTTAAAATGTTTTTGTAATTTGTTTTTTGAGATTTTATGAATAAAGTATATTTTTGTAAAAAAAAGTCTATGCAGAGTGAACACACATGAAACCACCAGCTGGCTACAACAACTCTTTGATTCTCAGTACAAAATAACTCTCCATTCCCTGAAGGGTCTCCCTCCCTGACCTGTACCATGTCGACGTTTTTATATTATGAGGGCTCCCCTCATTAAAGGGGAAGCCCTGCCCTGCTACCAGGGAAGTTCATATTCTGAGGCGGTTGGGGGGAACTGGATGGTCCACAGCCCATGCCCTCCATGGGGGTTGTAACACAAAACAGACAATACAATGAAGATACTTCACACCATAGTTTGAAACCAATAAATAACAGAACAAAACCATTAGCATCCAAGACAACCCATGGCACATCTCCCCCACCCCCAGCTCCAGACCCATATCAATGGAAAAGGTGCCCAAGAAAGCATCCACGGTCCACCGGAAATAGTCATGCTGAGGTGGCATGGGTTGTCTTGGATGCCGATGGTTTTGTTCTATTATTTATTGGTTTCCGTCTATGGTGACACTGGGGTTAGTGCATATCAGTTACTGGGGTAATTCCCTCCCATGACCACCTATTAACTAACCCCATGATCACCTTGGAGCTTGGAGGGAAGTAGCCTCCAGGTGACAACTGACAGCAGTGTCTGCCAACCTCAGCAGACAGTATTAACCGTCATCTGCAAAATGATGCCCTCTCGCTCCCCAGCATACAGTCAACCCCCCCCCCCCCCCCCCCCCCCCCCCCCCCCCCCCCCCCCCCCCCCCCCCCCATTCTCAGCAATCACTTAAATCCTCACGTTTCCAACTGTCTGGCTTTTCGCATTGTAAGGAAAGAGCCCACAATTCTCAGGAGGGGTGGAGAAGTGGAGCTACATCCATGGATATCCAGACCCAATGGAGGAGGAATCTCGAGATTGACAGGGTGGCTGCTGATGGAAAGATGTGGATGGCCCAGATAGTGGGAGACAATATTAGAGATCATACAGCTACTCAGTACTGAACTGTCACTAATGTTGAATCGATGTCAGCAGTGCATTAACTGTCATGATCTACACAATGGCAAACTGAACTACAATTTCACCTATTCAGTGCTGGCTTTTCATTTCCTCAAGTGCATTGCTGGAACCATAGCAGGAAATGAAGGAGGAGGCAGTGCAGTCCCCAGATGAGGACCATCACTCTCAGGAAACACTGTCACATGACTCCTCACAACCTCCACCATTGCAGATATAAACACCTTGGTAGGTCCAGCATCACAGATAGAAAGGGTGGCACAAGGTGAAGAACACCTCATGTGAGCAAGAGCAGATGCCGGAGGCAGAGACAGCAGTGGAGTGACCCCATTTCAGCACTGAGAGCACATCAAGCTCCGCTCAGCTGGACACAGATGCTGAGCCTCAGGGGGTCATATACTAAACAGGTTCTTATGGAGCAGCAGTGGGAATTGTGTGGGCATCTGTCAGAATTTTCTGAAGCTGTCTGTACCCCTGTGCAGAAGATGAAGGATTTTAATGGAGATGGAGCTATGATAATCGGCAATTTAACTTTAATTGTGAGGGACGCTGTAGACAACATGTAAATTGTTTGAGCACAGATTTGTTATGGGAAAATCATGTTAGATTAAATGACTTGTGTTTTTTGATGTGGTAACAGGGTTGATGAGGGTAATGCTCTTGGTGTGGTGTACATGGACTTTCATAAGGCACTTGATAAAGTGCCACATAAAAGACGTGAACAAAGCTAAAGCTCATGGAATAAGAGGGACAGGAGCAAAGCAAATATGAAATTGGCTGAGTAATAGGAAACAGAGTAGTGGTTAACAGTTATTTTTCAAACTGGAGAACCGTAGGAAGATTTATAGTGGATTTTATAGTGGGTCAGAGTTCAGATTCCCGCTCTTCCAGACATATATTAATGATCCACATTCTGGCAAACAGGATTTAATTTCAAACTTGTGAGGTGAGTTATACAAAACTTGGAAGTATTGTTCAAACGGACATAAGCAGGTTGGTGGAATTCTAAACTGTGTGCAAACGCAGAGAAATCTGAGTATATGTGCATAATCATTGAAAGTGCAGGACAGGTTGAGAGAGAAGTTACTAAAGTGCACGGCATCCTGGGCTTTATAAGAATATAACAAATTGGAGCAAAAGTAGGTTATCTGACCTCTTGATCCTGCCATTCATGGTGATCTGATTATGGCATTAACTCCACTTTCCCACACCTCTCCAGCCTCACCCCCCACAACCTTTGACTCCCTTGCCAATGAAACATCTGTCCAACTCAGTCTACAGGGGCATAGAAGGAAAGAAGTTATGCTGTATAAAAGAGAAAATGCTGGAAAATCTCAGCAGATCTGGCAGCACCTGTAGGGAGAGAAAAGAACTAACGTTTTGAGTTCAGGTGACCCTTTGTCAAAGAGTCATCTGGACTCAAAACGTTAGCTCTTTTCTCTCCCTACAGATGCTGCCAGACCTGCTGAGATTTTCCAGCATTTTCTCTTTGGTTTCAGATTCCAGCATCCACAGTAATTTACTTTTATACTCTATAAAACACTGGTTAAGCCTCAACTTGAATAGAACAGTACAGCACAGAACAGGCCCTTCGGCCCTCAATGTTGTGCCGAGCCATGATCACCCTACTCAAACCCACGTATCCACCCTATACCCGTAACCCAACAACCCCCCCCCCCTAACCTTACTTTTTATTAGGACACTACGGGCAATTTAGCATGGCCAATCCACCTAACCCGCACATCTTTGGACTGTGGGAGGAAACCGGAGCACCCGGAGGAAACCCACGCACACAGGGGGAGGACGTGCAGACTCCACACAGACAGTGACCCAGCCGGGAATCGAACCTGGGACCCTGGAGCTGTGAAGCATTTATGCTAACCACCATGCTACCCTGCTGCCCCCTAAAATTGGATCAGCCCGAGCCTAGCACATGTCGCGGTCGAATTTACCCTACTCAGGGCCTCTGCCCACAGCCCATCCTCCATTTCCCCACCTAGCTCCTCCTCCCATTTAAGTTTCAGTTCCTCTGTCTGGGACCCTTCCTCCCTCATAAGCACCTTATATATACCCGAGACTCTGCCCTCCCCTTCTTCCCTCCTAGAGACTATTCTGTCGAGGATCCCCATTGGCGGGAGGCGTGGGAAAGATGGGACCTGTCTACGAACAAAGTCCCGCAACTGTAGGTATCTAAAATCATTTCCCCTTACCAACCCAAATTTCTCCTCCAAGCTCCTCAAACTCGCGAAGCTCCCTTCCAGGAACATATCACCCAAATACTGCAACCTGTTCTGAACACCACACTTTCGGAAGGTTGTGAAGACATTAGAGAGGTTGTAGAAAAGATTAATGAGAATGGGTGTTTGGTTCCAGGGATGCGAAACTTCAGTTATGTAGAAAGATTAAAGAAGTTGGGACCATTCAAGAGAAGGTTGAGTTGAGATTAGAGATAAGTATTAAAAATTATGAGGGTTCTGGACAGAGTAGATAAGGGCAAACTGTTTCCATTGGTGGAAGTATCATGGAATTCAAGAGGGAATCAGATAGTTATTTGAAAAGGAAGAAAGTTTGATGGGGAGGTGAGGTGGTGGGAGTGGAAGGGAGGGTTGGTGGTGAAGTTATGAAATCCAAAGATCAATCTGCCTTCAGAGAATTTCAATGTCCTATGTACTGGCCATTTGAGCTATACACACAGATTTAGTGTTTAAGGTAATGTTAGAGAAAAACAGATACTGAGAGAACCACTTTTACGAGTTCAAAGAACACATAAGTCTCTCTCACTCAATCAAAGGAAGAATCTGAATCACACTATTACCTCTGAGGAGACTCTTATTTTAATATTTGAGCACTATTGATGATTATGTGTTCTCTGTAACCTCTGAACACTAAATTGCTGTTAACCTTTCACTATACACTATATCCAGCTAAATAATGATGACATAAAGTAAGCATTCAACGATAAAAGTGCACGTGATCCAAAAGCAACTAGGAGCAGCACTGAGTGGAATCAGGCCGTGAGATAAAACAGGAAACAAGTCTAGGCTATGGTTTCACCTTGGGCCATACTGCAGCACCCAGCATCACCTGGTGAAAGATTGACTTTGGAGAGGCCTGTGAGAAAGCTTACAATTGCTTGTCCATACTCTAAAGAGCCCAGGAAGTTTAGTTTGGAAGGCTGTATATTGTGGAGAGGGGGCCGGGATTGAGGCATAAAAGTTGGTTTTCAGGGCAGCACGCTGGCGCAGTGGTAGCACTGCAGTCTCATGGCGCTGAGGTCCCAGGTTCGATCCCGCCTCTGGGTCACTGTCCGTGTGGAGTTTGCACATTCTCCCCATGTTTGCGTGGGTTTCGCCCCCACAATCCAAAGATGTGCAGAGTAGGTGGATTGAACAGGCTAAATTGCCCCTTAATTGGAAAAAATGAATTGGGTACTCTAAAATTTTATTTTAAAAAAAGTTAGTTTTCCTCTTCTAGTACACAATGGGCGCGATTCTCCGCTCTCACGCCGGTTCGGAGAATAGCGGGCTGCGCATATTTTCATGGCGACGCCGGTCCGACGCCCTCCCGCTATTCTCCGAACCCCACACAAACTACATGTCGGCATTCCCGGCAAAGGCCTCGAAAGACCCCCCGACACTACCAGAATCCCGAATGGGTGGGCCGAAGTCCCGACGTCCTCACGCCATGTTTTCACGCCGGCCAACACACCTGCTTTTGAAGTTCGTCAACCAGTCGTGCTGGCTGACGAGAGCTTCGAGTAGGTGAGCGCACCGCTCAGCGCACAGCTCAGCGCACTGCTGGAGTCTGGCCACAACGGGGAAGGCATCCCTGAGAACGGGAGGGGGTCCAGAACGGGGGGGAGTGGGGGAGATTGAGGGGGGAGTGGGGGAGACGGAGGGGGGAGTGGGGGAGACGGAGGGGGGAGTGGGGGAGACGGGGAGTGGGGGAGACGGGGAGTGGGGGAGACGGGGAGTGGGGGAGACGGGGAGTGGGGGAGACGGGGAGTGGGGGAGACGGGGAGTGGGGGAGACGGAGGGGGGAGTGGGGGAGACGGTGGGGGAGGGGGGAGTGGGGGAGACGGAGGGGGGGAGTGAGGGAGACTATGGGGGGAGTGGGGGAGACGGAGGGGGGAGTGGGGGAGACTGAGGGGGGAGTGGGGGAGACGGAGGGGGGGTAGGGAGAGAGCGCCTCCAACACCTGGCGCTGCCAGTCCTGGAGGCCTGCAACGGTATCCACCAGGATCCGAAGGTTTGCAGAGACGGAGTCCAGGGAGTTAGACATTCCCGCCAGGGACTGTGCGATCTCAACCTGTGAGTGCACGACGCCATCCAGCACATGTGTCAGGCGGTTGATGCTCTCCGCGACTGACTGCTGGGACTGTGCCATCGACTGCTGGGACTGTGCCATCGACTGCTGTTACTGTGCAATGGCGTGCTGCGACTGGGCCATGACCTGCTGAGACTCGGCCAAGGCCCGCAGCATGCCGGCAATGTCGTGTTGGCTCTGGCGCATTGCTGCCTGTGAGATGGTAACCCTGTCCAGGGCCGAGGATGACGCGTGCACATTAAGCCCAACGCCTTGCATAACCTGACCCATTGCCTCCACCGCGGATGCCATCCGTGCGGTGTCGGCCTGGGTTGCTGCCATGAGCGGCACCACTCCCTGCTCGTGGACACGGTTCGACTCCTCTAACAGCGTCTGCAGAGTCTGGAAGACAGCCTTCATCCCTGTGGTGAGATAACCACTGTAGTTATGTGTACTGCAGTAGGGGGATGTATGCCTGTACCTGTAATACAGGTTCCTCCGGTCAGCCCCTGCCGGCTAGCTCCGCCCACAGGGAGCTTATGTATAAATGTATGAGAGCTGCTCAGACCCTTAGTCTACTGTTGCAGATGGAGGGACAACATCGTACAGCAATAAAGCCTCTATTGTACTAGTCTCTCGGCTTTGAGTATAATTGTTAGCGCCACAATCCCGTCATTGTGTCCCTGGGTTTCTTGATGCATCGGCTGTGCGGGTGGTTTGAGATACTCCAGGAACTCGGAAAACGTCTGAGAGCCAGCTGGATGCTGGGCCTGGCCTGCCCTCCGCCAGTCCGGGCCCTCGGCTGCTCCGACCTCCACCTTCTGTACCTGCTCAGCTGTGATGTGCGACCCAGACTGTGACCCAGGAGCCTCATCACTAAATAGCCCAACCAGGGTGAGTGTCTCTGGGATGGTGGATGGTGTGGGAGATAGCTGTGCCGCAAGCACGAGGTCGTCTTGGGTGGACCCCTCCTCTATGTCATCGGCCCGCTGAGAGGCCGCAGGGCGTTCGCGGGCCATTTCTCTCTCTTGCTCTCTCGCCGCCCTCTGGGCGTCCTGCTCCACAGATTCGGTTGGGGAGGATGGGACTCCCCGCTGATCGGGCACCCTCTGTCGTGCGGACCTGGGTGAGGTGGGGGCCGATGCCTGTGTCCGCCTGGAGGCAGACTGCCCTGGTCGTTCGGCATCACGTCCTAGGGAAGAGAATAAAACGGGTTATTTAGAGACGCTCGGCCGGGCGCTGGACGGTCCCAGTGGGCAGGGTTTGAAGGGACAGAGGATGGGGGAGGTGTTCCAGTGGGCAGGGTGTGAAGGGACAGAGGATGGGGGAGGTGTTCCAGTGGGCAGGGTGTGAAGGGACAGAGGATGGGGGAGGTGTTCCAGTGGGCAGGGTGTGAAGGGACAGAGGATGGGGGAGGTGTTCCAGTGGGCAGGGTGTGAAGGGACAGAGGATGGGGGAGGTGTTCCAGTGGGCAGGGTGTGAAGGGACAGAGGATGGGGGAGGTGTCCAAGTGGGCAGGGTGTGTGAAGGGACAGAGGATGGGGGAGGTGTTCCAGTGGGCAGGGTGTGAAGGGACAGAGGATGGGGGAGGTGTTCAAGTGGGCAGGGTGTGTGAAGGGACAGAGGATGGGGGAGGTGTTCCAGTGGGCAGGGTGTGAAGGGACAGAGGATGGGGGAGGTGTCCAAGTGGGCAGGGTGTGTGAAGGGACAGAGGATGGGGAGGGGGGGGGTGTTTGTCATGCAGGGTTGTCTCACTTGTTGCAGCTCCGCCAACCTCGTATTGCACGATCTCCCGGGTGGCAGATCCCCCAACAAGGTCCAGTGCCCTCTGCTCAAACGTGGTGAGGGGGTGCAGGATGGGCGAACCCCCTCCAGTCTTGTTCCGCTCACTAGTGTTGTGAGCGGTCTTGTCCTGTTGGGGGAGGGGGCATAGGTAGATCATTACAATACGGCAGGTATCAGCAGTCCATTCAGATACTGGCACAGTTTGGGGGTCAAGTTGTTCTAAGACCATTGCATCTCTCCACGGGGGCCAGAGCGCTGGGTCTGTGACTACTTTGTGAACCACCCTCAACTCACTCTGCCCCAATCCCCCTCCACCCCCCGTGCCGGGGGGGGGGGGGGGGGGTGATTAAGTTAAGGAGGGAGGGATGGTTGTGACCCGGGGGCACCTTCTTGGCACTTACCCTGGCAGCCCTGGTGAGGTCGTGCATCTTCTTCCGACATTGCTCTGCAGAGCGAGGGGTATGCCCCACAGCACTGACGGCAGCAGCCACCTCACGCCAGGCCTGGCGCACCGCGCTGGCAGGGTGGCGATGCCCACTACGCGGGCAGATGATGCCCCTCCTCTGCTCGATTGATTCGAGCAGCGTCTCCACGTCAGACTCCACGAATCGCGGGGCTGCTCTCCTTTGCTCCAACATCCTGGCCTACAGTTTCTGTGCTCGCCCGTGCCTTTTACGGCGTCGGGCGGCATCACGTTGGCGTGTTCGTGTCGTCGTCGCGTTCCGGCGTCATCGCGCATGTGATTGACGCGGCCCCGTTCCTAGCCCATTTCCCAGACGTGAATACGTCGGGAACGGGGCCGTGTCGGGCCGTCGCAAAAGTCGGCCGTTTTCACGACCGACCTCGCGATTTTCCACGGGTGCGGAGAATCGCGCCCAATGTGTCTACAGTTAAAGAATGGTATTAATTTTGTCAGAGTGGCAATATGTTACTAGCAATTAAGTTTCCTTGAGTTAATTCATTTTTATACCTTTATTCATGATCCAGGTACAGCCTGCAGGAAATGACAATCACACTAGTAGGAGAGGAAATACACATTATGGGATGAGGACAGTTAAAGGAAAGGGCCACAATGAGAGGACAACATCTCTGAATGCCTTTAGAGAAATTCAAAAGGATCTTAGCCCACTATCAAACTTTGCCAAGGCTGAAGAGCAGGAGATTGAGAAGTGGCACTACAAAATGAAGAGAGATGTAGCTCCAAGTTCATATATTTAGAATTACTGTAGAAATTACAGATATGACGGTGGCACAGTGGTTAGCATTGCTGTCTCACAGCGCCAGAGTCCCGGGTTCAATTCCGACCTTGGGTCACTGTCTGTGTGGAGTTTCCACATTCTCCCTGTGTCTGCAGGGTTTTCCTTCGGGTGCTCCAGTTTCCTCCCACAGCCCAAAGATGTACAGGTTATGTTGATTGGCCATGCTAAATTGCCCCTAGTGCCCAAAAAAGTTAGTTGGTGTTACGAAATAAGGTAGGAGTGTGGGCTTAGATAGGGTGCTCCTTCGGATGGTCGGTGCAGGCTCCATGGGCCGACTGGCCTCCTTCTGCACTGTAGGGATTATATGGTAGAAAATGAAGTGGGGGATATAAGAATGGTACTCCTGCATTATTCATGCTTGAGTAACCAAATAATATACTTACTGTTATAATTAAGCTACTGCTTGCTTCAAGTAAGAGGGTCAGAATTTGCCCTGGGCTATCAGACATTAAACACAAATGGGCGAATGGAGCAGGTATAGGTTTCCAACGCTTTATATTCATCCCAGTTCCTCAAGAGCTAGTGCACATTGGGCATTAAAATGAAAAAATCATCCCTGTAAAGTTGATTAAACCTGTAAAACCTGTTCCAAATTTAGAAAAGTTTGCGCAATTCCAGAAAACACAGATTTAATAAAATCTTAAGAGCTAGGAGCCGGAATAGACCGCTCGGCCCATCAAGCCCTCTCCACCAATTAATGAGATAGCCGATCTGAATGTGGCTTTCTGTCACTCTCTGGCCTGCACCTCCTCTACTTCCCCCCACATCTCTTAAGCCTAAATTTCACATCAGTCAAAAATCTCCAACTCAGCCTTGAAAATATGCAATGACTCAGATTCCATTGCATTCTGCAGGAGAGAATTCCAAAGACTAGCAATTCTCTGAGAGAAGAAATTCCTCCTCATCTCCATCTTAAATGGGAGACCCCTTATCTTTAAACTGTATCCCCGAGTTTGAAATTCTCCACAAGTGGAAATATCTACCCTGTCATGACCACTCAAAATCTTATATCAAAAAGATCACCTCTCATTCTTCTAAACTCCAACAAGTATAGGTCTAACCTGCTCAACCTTTCCTCATAAGACAACACCTTCATCCCAGGAATCAGTCAAGTGAACCTTCTCTGAATTGTTTCTAATTTAAGAATATCCCTCCTCAAATAAGGAGACGAAAATTGTACACACTACTCCATGCGCAATCTCACCAATGACAAATGTTGTAGCAAGGCTTCCCTACTTTTATACTCCATCCTCCTTGCAATAAAAGCCAACATTGCATTTACCTTCCTAATTGCTTGCTGTACTTGCATGCTAACTTTTGTGATTCATGTACAAGGACACCCAGATCCCTCTATACTGCTGCATTTTGTGGTTTCTTCCACTTTGAATAATGTTCTGCCTTTCGCCTCTTCCTCACAAGTGGAGAACCTCACATTTTCCCATATTATATTCCATCTGTCATTTTTTTTCTCCACTCACTTAAAGTATCTATATTCCTTTGCAGACTTTTTGTACCCTCCTCACAACTTGCTTTCCTACCTATCCTTGTATCATTTGCAAATTTGGCTACAATACAATACAAATTTATTAATATAGATCCCTGTAACACTCCACTAGTTAGTTGCCAACCTAAAAATGCCCATTAATTCTCACCCTCTGTTTCCTGTTATTTAGCCTCTGTCCATGCTAATATCACTCCAAAATCTTTAAGCTTTTATCTTTTGCAGTAACATTTTATGCGGCACCTTATTGAATGCCTTTTGGAAATTCAAATACACTACATCTACTGGTTCCAATTCATCCACCCTGCTTGTTACATTTCCCTTTTACAATACCTTGTTGACTCTGCCTAATTGTATTATCATTGAATCTACAGTGCAGAAGGAGGCCATTCAGCCCATTGTGTCTTCACTCTTGGAAAGAGTACTCTACTTAAGCACACACCTCTCTGTAACTCAGTAACCCCTCCTAACCTTTTGGACACTGAGGGACAATTTAGAATGGCTAATCCACCTAACCTGTACATCTTTAGACTGTGGGATGAAAATGGGGCACCTGGAGGAAACCCACGCAGACACAGGGAGAACGTGCAGACTCCGCACAGTCACCTGAGGCTGGAATTGACCCGGGACATTGGAGCTGTAAGGCAGCAGTGCTAACCACTGTGCCATCATGCCACCCTGTATTATGATATTCTTTTTTTTAAAAATCATTTTATTAAGACATTTATGATTTTATAACAACAAGTACAAATGTAAACAACTCAGTAAATAACACGCCCCCCCAACCAACAACCATACCCAGCATACATGGCATACAATTCCCCAGTTCCACCTAAACTAAACTAAACTATCTCCCCCTACACCCCCCCCCCCCCTTTTGTATCTGCTAACACTTTAGTTTTCCCCAAAAAAGTTGATAAATGGCTTCCATCTCTGGACGAACCCTAACATCGATCCTCTTAGGGCGAACTTAATTTTCTCCAGCCTGAGAATCCCAGCCATGTCACTAACCCATGCCTCCGATTTCGGGGGCTCCGAGTCCCTCCACGCTAATAGAATCCGTCTCCGGGCTAACCAGGAGGCAAAGGCCAAAACATCAGCCTCTATCGCCCCCTGGACTCCCGGGTCTTCCAACACTCCAAAAATCGCTACCTCTGGACTCGGTGCCACCCTTGGCTTTAGCACCGTGGACATGACATCGGCAAATCCCTGCCAGAATCCCCTAAACTTCGGACATGCCCAAAACATGTGGACATGATTTGTGGGTCCTCCCGCACACCTCACACACCTGTCCTCCACCCAGTCAAAATACATGGTCATCAGGGCCACTGCCATGTGTGCCCGATGAACCACCTTAAATTGTATCAGGCTGAGCCTGGATTATGATTTTCTAATTGTCCTGCTGCTACTTCCTCAACAGCATTCAAGCATTTTCTCAATGGCAGGTATTAGACCAACTAGCCTATAGTTTCTAGCTTTCTGTCTCCCCACTTGAATAGTGAATTTACAATATAGGAAATGGAATTAAGCAGTTCCCTGCCAGTGTTATTTTGTAACCAGCCACTAGGAGCTGCAAAAGGACAGCGTTGAAATGAAAATGCCGAGTTACTTTCTGATTTTTCCTCTCCAGTAGATGGAGGAGCAGGGAGTTAGACTCCCTATTCCTCTCCAGTAGATGGAGGAGCAGGGAGTTAGACTCCCTATTCCTCTCCAGTAGATGGAGGAGCAGGGAGTTAGACTCCCTATTCCTTTCCAGTAGATGGAGGAGCAGGGATTTAGACTCCCTATTCCTCTCCAGTAGATGGAGGAGCAGGGAGTTAGACTCCCTCCATTCTAAGGTCTGTCTTTTTGGGGAGCTGCAGCTTCATTTACAAACTCATGTTACAGCCGCTGTTTGATCAAGCACATTGCTGATACAAACAGAGGGGAGGAATAGTAAAGAGAATGCTCTTCTGAAGTTAGGAATGGGCATGCCATATAGTTAGCATACAGTTGGCTGCAGTACAGAGGTCTCACTTCTGTTGTCTACCTATTCCGATCTAATCTGCAGTAAAATGACAACCTATTCTCATTTTCACTATGGTCATTGCCAAAGCTGAACAATATATAAAACCATTGTTGTAGACTATTGCTTGAGTAATCAAATAACATACTTACCGTGTGGCAACGGCTCCTCAAAATGTTCTTGGAAGATATATTTTTGTGTAGATATGGGGCGCAATTTTCCCACCAAGCCAGATGCAATGGGTGAATCACGGGAGAGGCCCAAATCGGGTTCTGTGCAGCAGTGCAGGTCCTCACTGGGTATGATCCAGATAATCATATTTAAAGAGCCATTGTGCTCATTTAAATATCCCAATGCCATATTCACCCAGCGCACGGGAGTCAGCAGCTGTGCCTACGAGGCGTCAACCGGGCGCTGTTTAGTTTTGATTTCCACAATAGTGTAACAGGCGTGATGGCACTTTGGGCGGGGGGGGGGGGGGGGGGTCTTGGAGGCCATTAGAAGCACCCGGGTTGGAGATAGGGCCGGGTAGTAGCCTGGCACTCCCCTTGGCACCTGCCAGCGACAAGGCCAAGGGGCCTGGGTATCAGGTTGGCACTGCCAAAGGTCGGGGCCTGGGAATTCATTGCCATGAAAGGGGTGACTTGTGGGTTTAAGGAGGCCGCAGAAATGGTGGATGGTGAATGGGAGTCCTAAAAGCAGGGGAATCTTGAAAGTGGGGAGTAGAGATCAGGGCAGCCCTTCAAAATGGTGGCCTGATCTGTGAGGAGCCAGTCCCACTAGCGAGCTCAGCTCCCCAGTGCCGGAAAAATTTTAAAGTGATGCCTCGACAGGGAGAAACTCCCCGTGACCCAGAAATACGGCTCAGTGCCATTGATTAGCGATCTCAATCTCAGCATTGCAGCCGTTGGAAAACATCCCGCCAAACTTGCCCGAAACCACACTTTGACATTTTTCCGGTGAATCGCGCCCATGGATTCTATTTTTGTGAATTCTATTTTTTTCCAAAAATATTTATTTCCTAAAAACATTGATTTATATTTCTATGGACACTGTCAGCTGTTCTATTTCCCAAGTGGTTATTCTTCATGTTCCTGTAGAATAAAGAGTAAAATGGAGATTTTACACATATACGTTCCTGGCAAAGCGCCTCATGTACAAAGGCCACATATCTAAAATTTGGGTTTTGGGATAGCAAGTATGTGACACTGAATATACTGTCCGCACATAGTGGTGCACAGGACAGATTTTCATAGGTTCCCATAGCAAGGTTTTTCCTGGAATAGGTCACTATCCTCTCGCCAGAGGCTTACAGCTTGAGAGGCACCATTCTGCATCAAGTATACTAACAAGGGGCGCAATCTACCAGCTGTTCCCGCTGGCGGGATATTCCGGTCCCACGTCAGCGCACGGGTTTCCCAGCAATAGGGGGTGCAGTCACCGGGAAATCCTGTTGACAACAGCAGGGTCGGTAAATCTCGTTGCCGGGCCACCTCCGCTGCAGAAAGGCACGCGACGGGTTGGTCGGGACATGCTCTGCAGCACCTCAGCCAAGCCCACCTGCGACTGGGACAAGCTCCGCAGTGCCCTTCTGAGCGGGGACATGTCCCACAGAACCTCATCAAGGTCAGCCTGGTGCTGGGTCACATCCCCCAGTGAGGCGGTCATTCTGACGAGGCCATCACCGACTGCGCAACGCCTTGGACACCTTTACTCATGGTGCCGATGTCGTGCACCAGGCTCTCCACTGCCGTCGCCACCCTAGCAGTGTTGGATCGGTGCCACCCATTGCCGGCACCATCTCCTATGCCCGTAGCCAGTGGGACTCCTCCAAACGGCTATGGATCTGCTGGAGCGATGCTGACACCTCCCTCTGAACGACCCAGCCACTCCCTAGCATCTCCATCAGCTCCGGGTAACCCACTTCCACAAGCTCAGCATCAGGCTGGGACCCAGCCGGGTCCTGGGATCCAGCTGTCCTCCGACTGCTGTCTCGTCTGGGGGTTCCTGCCTCCACCAGTTGTACATCAGCAGCAGTGTGCTGCTCACCAGATTGTGCCCCAGAAGCCTGTCCACTAACATTTCCCACCGAGGTGTGTGTATTTGCACTGGTGGGGGTGGGGATGACAGCTGTGATGCGATGATGATGTCATCCTCCAAGCTCTCCTCCGAAGTGTTCTCCTCACGGCCACCTGAGATGGACCGGTGCCATCGGCTGGAGGACCTGTGGGTGATTGACATGTGGTCAGTCAGTCAGTAAGGCAATCATTACTGAATTTGACAGGTCTACCAAGTGGAGCCCAGTGGTTCTTCACCTCTGCGGCATCTGCCAGCCTCCGCGTGGGTGACCATCCTGTTTTGGGCCACTCCAGTCACCTCCCGGGCCCATCACCTCCAAAGAGGTGAGGATTCACAAATCCGGCACCCCTCCGCCAGTCTGGGCCCTCTCTCACCAATTGTGGGAGGGCTTTTCCAGTGGAGACACAGAGGGGGCATCATTAGCCACACGGTGGTGGGACGGAGGGTGTGAAGGTGGGGTTGGGGGGGGGGGGAGAGGGTGGAGGGAGGGCTGGGGGTCGCTTGGAGAGTTGGGGGGTTGATGCTCCCATGGGGCGGAGGGGTCCGGGGAGCGGGGGAGGATGGTCATTGCTGTCTACTCACTCATGCCGCCCGGTGTAGGTCACTGACTTTCTTCGTGCCCTGCTGACCAGTCCACTTGGTCACACTGTTGGAGCTAACAGCTGCCGCCACCTCATTGGCTGTGGATTGGATTGGATTTGCTTATCGGGAAAAGTATTGTTCTGTGCGTAGCTCAGACAGATCATTCCATACTTGAAAAGAAAATACATCGGGCAAACACAAAATACACAATGTAAATACATAGACACAGGTATCGGGTGAAGCATACAGGAGTGTTGTACCACTCAGTAGAGAAGATGTATGAAGAGATCAAATCAATCCACTAGGGTCATTTAGGAGTCTGGTAACAGCTCGGAAGAAGCTGTTTTTGAGTCTGTTCGTGCGTGGTCTCAGACTTTTCTAACTCCTGCCCGATGGAAGAAGTTGGAAGAGTGAATAAGCCGGGTGGGAAGGGTCTTTGATTATGCTGCCCACTTTCCCAAGGCAGCGGGAGGTGTACACAGAGCCAATGGATGGGAGGCAGGTTTGTGTGATGGCCTGGGCAATGTTCACAATTCTCTGTAGTTTCTTACGTACTTGGGTCGAGCAGTTGCCATGTGATGCAGCCAGATAGAATGCTTTCTAAGATGGTAAAAGTTGGTAAGAGTCAACGTGGGCATGCCGAATTTCCTTAGTTTCCTGCAAAAGTATACACGCTGTTGTGCTTTCGTGGTCATAGCATCGACATGGGTGGACCAGGATAGATTGTTGATGATGTGCACACCTAGGAATTTGAAGCTGTTAACCATCCTCACCTCGGCCCCGTTGATGCAGACAGGGGTGTGTACGATACTTGGCTTCCTGAAATCAATAACCAGCTTTTTAGTTTTGCTGACATTGAGGGAGAGATTGTTGTCGTTACACCACTCCGCTAGGTTCTCTATCTATCTCCCTCCTGTATTCTCACTCATCCTTGTTTGAGATCTGACCCACTACATCGTGTCGTCAGCAAACTTGTAGATGGAGTTGGAGCCAAATTTTGCCACACAGTCGTGTGTGTATAGGGAGTATAGTAGGGGGCTAAGTACGTAGCCTTGCGGGGCCCTGGTATTGAGGATTATTGTGGGAGGAGGCGTTGTTGTTTATTCTTACTGATTGTAGTCTATGGGTCAGAAAGTTGAGGATCCAGTTAGGAGTGAGGAGCCAAGTCCCAGGTTTTGGAACTTTTGATGGAAGAATGACTGGGATTATGGTGTTGAAGCAGAGCTGTAGTCAATAGATAGGAGTCTGATGTTGTTGAGATGCTCCAGGGCTGAGTGTAGGGCCAGGGAGATGGCATCTGCTGTGGACCGGTTGCGCGGTATGTGAATTGCAATGGACCTAGGCATTCAGGGAATATGGGGTTGATGTGCCTCATGACCAACCTCTTGAAGTACTTCATTACGATCGATGTCAAGGTCACCAGACTATAACCGTTGAGGCACATTGCCTGGTTCTTCCGGTATGATGATGGTGGCCTTCTTGAAACAGGTGGGGACCTCGGAATGGAGTAGGGATAGAGTGAAGATGTCCGCAAACACATCTGCCAGCTGGTCCACGCAGGATCTGAGTGCATGACCAGGGACTCCGTCAGGACCCGTCACTTTCCGAGGGTTTACTTTCAAGAAGCCAAACTGACTTCGGAAACTATTTTGGTGGGCATGGGTGTGTCCGAGGCTGCTGGGGCAGTCGACCACGATTTGATGGTTTCCCGCTCGAACCGAGCATAGAAAACATTCAGTTCATTGGGGAGGGGTGCGCTGCTGCTGGAGAGTCTGCTCGACTTCGCTTTGTAGCCTGTTATGTTGTTTAAGCCTTGCCACAACTGACGAGAGTCTGTGACATTAGTCTGTGAATCTGGCTCTATTCTGTAACTTGGAGGCCAAGTCACCGAATGTCTTTAAGACAGATAGAGATAGGCTCTTGATTAATAAGTGGATCAGGGGTTACGGGGAGAAAGCAGGTTAATGGGGATGAGAAACATATCAGCCATGATCGAATGGCAGTGCAGGTCCGAAGGGCCAAATGGTCTAATTCTGTTCCTATATCTTATGGTCTGTACATTTCTACAGCCAATTCCTCTCAGGATACCTTGATTTTTTTTGAAAAAAGTTAAAGTAAATATATAGGGATATCTGATTCATTTAACCAAAAAAAAAGCTTATTTGTATTTTGTTTTTGTTTAGATGTCATGACAATAATCCACAGAAGAGTGGGATATTTTGTGGTGTGGTAGGTGTTTCAGAAATTTTAAAATAACAAGGTTGGTTTTCCACAAGATTGTTAACCATTACTTCTTCCTACATAATACATTGCAAAACTAGGACGCAGTGACAAGGGAACAGGCAGAATAATCAAGATTATTTTCTTCTGCAGCGCTACGTAATATTTTGTCTGGTATCTGTTGTCAGCACACAGCAATCCAAGGTCACAGCTGTCATGGTTAGTGCAGAACAAACCTACCTTTGCTCTGCCCATACTTCAGGAAAACACCCCTTCCCATTTTTGACATTGCCAGAAGATTATTAAAAACTGCTTCTTCCCCTACAGAGCATTACACTACACATTTAAGTGCGATTTATTTTGTGGCCTTGTACCCACTACAAATTGAATTGAAAAATTACCAATTATGACTCATTTGGTGAAGGTGCGGCGGGGATGGGGTGGGAGACACGGGCAGGGATGTGGTGGTGGCAAACTTTAGGCCATTTCCTGCCAACGTTCTTCCTTTCTTCCTCTTTTCATATTGGTTCGGCCTACTTAGCCCACTCTGTCAGTAGTGATTCAGCTGGAGCTGGCTTGGCAGATTCCACATCTTAATTTGTGCCTAACTGAATGAAGCAAATGTGTCTGCCATACAATAGCTGTTATTGGGGTCCACGAGGCCAAGTCTCAATCAATCTCTGAGACATTTGCAACCTACATTGAATTCCAGAAAAAAAAGGACTTTCAGCTTCTTTGGAGAAATTGAGCTTGCATGGTGATATTCTAAAACTTTGGTCCAGCTGTGGGACAGTAGCACTGTAAGATTTGGTACAAGGCATTGCTGGAACAGACCAGGTTCCACAATACCACACTTACAATGATGTAGCTCCTGGCCAGAACATTTAGGGTTAGAAAATGCACATTTATTTCATGTGGGGCATTACCACCAGCAGAGAGGCCACTTTCATCCCACCCTGACTGTGTTGAAATCTACACTCCCGACAATGAAAGTTTGTAACCATTCAGCTTGCTCCAATTTGCTTCATTCAGATGTCCTTACTTTTAGTTTAGCACCGCCCATTTACCCCCCCCCCTCCCCCAAGGGCCCTTTAAGAAATGCTCTCTTGTGTACGTGTCTTTTCTCTGCACAACGTTCCTGTTCGACAGGCTGAGACGAGGGCATGACATGCAGAGTACAATAATCCAGTGTAGCTATGCACAAAGCATCACATGCTGCACAACATGTTCTTAAACATCTGCTGTGTTATCAGCTGACATTACTCAGCCGGAGACCCGAAAATCTCTATTGTCATTTACACACAGAAATAATCCCAAATGACGTCTTTGATAATGTTGTAACATTAGAAAAAAAGAAGTTGATGATAATGTTGTTACATTGGAAAAAATACAGAACTGGATCGGAATTTTCTATTTTCTTTGGTATGCTATGAATAGAGGCATTTTTCATGTGCATCCTTTACTTTCATTGAGTTCAGTGAAATTCAGCATAATGCAGCCTTCCAGATCAAGCATAAGTATAATTGCTAAGATATAAACATGGGTAAAAGGTCAGGCATCAGACTTCAGAGGCCTAAATAATGGAAGTAGTAGATTATATTTTCCAGTAAAATAGAGAAACAGTTTAGATTGTTAGTAATATCTGTCTGAGAACTGTAGTTTTATATGTAGATGCATAGAGTACAAGAGTAAAGAGACAAAGTGCTGGATTCTCTGGTTCCCCGGCTACATGTTTCTCAACGGCCTGTCAAAGGGATTTCCCATTGAATCCACCCCACGCCAGAGAATTTCGGCCAATGACACTTTTCTACAAAACTTTGATTGGGCCACAGTTCAGGGTACTCCCTGGAGTTTTGGGTCATCGATTTAGAGAAAATGCAATAGGATTAGAGAATGCACAATGCAGATTCGCCAGGATAATGCCAGGAATGAAAAACTGAGGAAAGATTTAAGATACTGGGACTGCTTTCATTAGAATAGAATCAGGCTTTTTAAAAATAAATTTAGAGTATCCAATTATTTTTTTCCAAATAAGGGGCAATTTAGTGTGGCCAATCCACCTACCCTATGCATCTGTGGGTTCATAATAATAATAATAATTGTCACAAGTAGCTTTACATGAATACTGCAATGAAGTTACTGTGTAAAGCCCCTAGTCGCCACAATCTGGCATGTATTCAGGTACACAGAGGGAGAATTCAGATTGTCCAAATTCCCTAACAGCCGTCTTTCAGGACTTATCTGAGGAAACCGGAGCACCCGGAGGAAACCCATGCAGACACAGGGAGAACGTGCAAACTCCACACAGACAGTGACCCAAGCCAGGAATCGAACCTGGGACCCTAGAGCTGTGAAGCAACAGTGCTACGCATTGTGCTACCGTGCAGCCCACACGGAGGTTGTGGGGGTGAGACCCACACAGATACAGGGAGAATGTGCAAACACCACACGGACAGTGACCCAGGGCTGGGATCAAACCCGGGTCCTCGGCGCCGTGAGGCAGCAATGTTAACCACTTAGCCACTGTGCTGCCACAGAGTAAGACTTTATAGAAGATTTTTAAAATTAATTTAGAGCACGCAATTATTTTTTTCCAATTAAGGGTCATTTTAGCGTAGCCAATCCACCTACCCTGCACATCTTTTGGTTTGTGGGGATGAAACCCACGCACTCATGGGGAGAATGTGCAAACTCTACACGGCCAGTGATCCAGGGCCGGGATCGAACCCAAGTCCTCAATAACGTAGGCAGCAGTGCTAACCACTATGCCACCATGCCGCCCGGGACTTCAAAGAAGATTTACCGGAAGTTTTTTAAATCATGAAGGCTTTGATAGTGAATAAAGAAAAAACATTTCAGTATTTAAGAGCCATCAGTTTAAAATTAGTAATTTGGTTGTACAGAACTTGGGTATTGCTGAAAGAAGATACTATTTTTGTCAAAGCTTATTTTTCAATCATCAGGATATTTGCAAGAATAATGGGGGAGATTCTCCGACCCCGCGCCGGAGAATTGCTGTCACTGCGCCACGACGCCCCGACGCAGGCGCGGGAATCTCTGAGGTGCGGAGAATGGGCACCATTTGCGCCGGCATGTTTGGCACGGTGCCAGCCACGGGCCACTGGAATTGGCGGGGCCGCCGATTCTCTGGCCCAGATGGGCCGACCGGCCGTGCCAATACGACAGAGTCCCGCCGGCGCAGTTCATCCCTGGTCGCTGCCGGCGGCAACTCTGCGGGAAAAGTCAGGGGGCGGCCTGTGGGGGGCTCCTTCACTGGGGGGGGGCCTCCGATGGGGTCTGGTCCGCGATCGGGGTCCACCGATCGGCGGGCCGGCCTCTCCCCCCCCCCCCCCCCGGGCCTACTTTCTGGCACGGCCGGCCCCTTAACACCATCTTGAGTCGGGGCCGGCACGCTGAAGAAGTACCCCACGCATGCGCAGCATGGCAAGTCCCAACTGTGGATGCGCAGGATGGAGCTGGCCCAACTGCGCATGCGCGGGTTAGTGCTGCACCCATTTGGCACCGCGAAAGGAGGCTAGAGCAGCGTGAGCCGCTCCAGTGCCGTGTACCAGAATCGTATGTAACTGGGCCTGGTTGGCGCCGTCGTGAAACGCGACGGCGTTCACGACGGCGCAAACTCTTGGGCCCAATATTGGAGAATCGCCCCCAATGTAAAGGAAATCAACAAATTGGTTGACCAGTGGACTTTGATTGGTAGAGGCATTACCATGGAGAAAACTCCAGCTGATGATTACTGACAGTTAATTGCCAAGCATTGTTTGAAATTTAAACCAGGCAACTTGACTCTAATTGGTCAAGGCACTGCCCTGAAGAATGAACTAGTGAATGGTTGTCACTTACTTTGTTTGGCTGTGGCAATGTTTGTACATGTTCTTTCTGTTTGCAAACAACAGGATCCTGTGTATTAATATATGTAACTTCCTGTTGTAACCCCCACGGGACCCAAGGGGCTGGGCCGATTAGGTTCCCTGTGGGTCTCGTGGATTATGAGCTTCCCGCTGAGGGGCAGGGCCCCCTTATCAGCTGGACAGGAAATCAGAGTATTTGAACCAGGTCCGAGTGTGAACCAGGCATGGTAGTCCCTGCCGGGACGTGTGCACATAGTCCTTTCATACTTCAGTAAATAAACCTTTTGTTCCCAATGCTTCCCCTGAGCCTGCTTCTGTGAACTCAACATTTTCAGTACATGCAAATGTGCCACACTGCAAGCCTGACTGATGATAATGAATTGATTGTTAGCATAATTTAATAATAATAATCTTCATTAGTGTCACAAGAAGGCTTGCATTAGCATGGCAATGAAGTTACTGTGAAAATCCCCTAGTTGCCACATTTCGATGCCTGTTCAGATACACTGAGGGAGAATTCAGAATGTCCAAATTATCTAACAAGCACGTCTTTCGGGATTTGTAGGAGAAAACTGCAGTACCCGGGGAGAACGTGCACACTCCACACAAACAGTGACCCAAGTGGGACCCTGGCGCTGAGATGCAACAGTGCTAACCACTGTGTTGGCATACTGAGGATTATTTAGAAAATTCCAATCATGGAATCATATCTAATGTTGGCCACCGTGTTTTAGGTTTTGCAAGCAGAGACTGGCTGGGGCTGGTCTGCATCTTACACTTTGATCATTTTGCACTGTGTATCATGCAAATGGACCTAAGGCCATCACCCTCGATCCTAAAAAGTGGCTAGTCTACCTCAGATTACTCTGGAAGGGCAATGTATCTCAAATATTTGAGCAATAGGTGGAGCTTGCTGTTTAACTCTGAAACAGCAACAAGAGTGATATTTGCCATTAACAACCTGCTGTCAAGCCAAATGATATTCTCCCTATCACACAAATGAGTAAGGTGGTGTATGAATTTCAGTGTCAGTGTGATGTCAAGTATATAGGCCGTAAGTCCCAGACTGGTGGATGGCCTTAAACAGCACGTCCCTTCTGCGAAATCAGAGATGGGCCCTCCGTTTCTCTGACAAGAGTTAAATCTATCCAGCATCTCATCGGACTGACTGTTACAGCGTTCAGCAAATTTTTTGAGTATAACGTCTATTTTGGTGTTGTCCTCACCTTCTAAGTAATTAAAGCAATTATAAATTTCTCTAGCTTCATGTTCTCCTGTTGAGAGTAGTAGGGCTATTTTCGTTGTGTCAGAGGCAGAGCTTAAATCATTAGCTCTGATAAATATTTGGAACAGCTGTTCAAACATTTTCCAGTTATAACTTAAATTATCGGTTGTTTCCAGCTGCCATGGAGTTCCAACAAGTTCCATCGAATCAGTTAGTCATTGAGGATCCATTTGCTGCAAAGTCTTCCACAGTAGAATATCCAGTTTAAATGTTTCTTCTCTTGCTGGTGTCTAGCTAGCTTTCTGAAATCACTCCTGGTATCATATGTTATTCGCTAAGCCTGAATAAAGATTGTAGACTACCAGTTAACACAAATACTTTATTCAATGGGTTTGTTCTGTTTCCAGAGCTTCACTAGATATAATACAGTCAAGAGGTATGACCAGTGAAGCTCAGGTAAGCTGCCTATGCTGAGCTGTCTCTGTGCTGCTGCTGCTCACTCGCCCTGTGCTTCTGAAAGAGGCGGATCCTCCCTTGGGCTGGACCCTTTATACCCGTCTCTGGTGCTGCCCTCTAGCGATGCTGTGGCTGTTACATCTGTCTGTCGTCCAAAGTGTATGTGCAGATCTATGTACAGATGTACAGATCACTATAGTCGGAACAGGCAAAGTACTGAGTTCCTTTACTGTGTTGGAAGGGGGTGACCCAGGATGGTTGTTGGAACAGAGAATGCTTTCCGACAGTCTGAGGCAGAGATCATTGCAGCATTTAAGGAAAAATAGGATAAATATTTGAAGCAGGTAATTATACAAGGTTATGCTAAGAGAGCAGGGTAGTGTGATTAATTCAGCATTATTCCAGCATTGACATAATGTGCAAAATATCCTCCTTTTGTACTGTAAACTTTAGTCGACAAGGTGAGTAGGGTGCTAGGAATGTGTGGGAGTCAATATTGTGGAGTTTACTGATTCTGGACAGACATTATTCAGACTGGGTTTTGATGAGATTTTCACAAAATAGTACGTTTACCTTCTGCTTGCGTGTTATATTCAGATGATTATCGCTGCACAAAGGAGGGAGTCTCAATCAATGCAAGCACTAGTTGGAGTTAAGGATACAACATTGCTGCCCTGATTCTCTGATCTCTGCTTACCTTGAGTGAAGCTTCAAGTTGCAACTTACATGCAAAATTGTACTGTAATTGTTCTCTCTGTGTTTATGTTACGAGAAAAAGCAAATTTAAAAAAGGGTGCAGAGGTGATTCACCAGGATGTTTCCAGTTTCCTTTTGTTTTTAAATTTAGTGTACCCAATTCATTTTTTCCAATTAAGGGGCAATTTAGCGTGGCCAATCCACCTAGCCTGCACATCTTTTGGCTGTGGGGGCGAAACCCAGGCAAACACAGGGAGAATGTGCAAACTCCACACGGACAGTGACCCAGAGCCGGGATTGAACCTGGGATCTCAGCGCCGTGAGGCCGCAGTGCTAACCCACTGTGCCACCGTGCTGCCCACGTGTTTCCAGTTTCCTGGCTGGAGCATGTCAGTGAGGAAGAGAGGCTGGTTAGGCTGAGCTTGTTCTCCTTAGAGCTGAGAAGGCTGAGACGGACTTGATTGAGATGTTGAAAATGATGATGGACATAGATAGAGTAAATGGGATGAAACATTTCCCCTTAGTAGAGGGGTCAATAGACAGGGGGCATAGATTTAAGATAGGTGGCAGGAGATTTAGAGGGGATTTGAGGAAAAACTTTTTCACCCAGAGGGAGGTGGGAATCTGGAACTCACTGCCTGAAAGGGTGGTAGCGGGAGGATGCCACAGTATACAAGGCTACAGACCAAGTGCTGGAAAATGGGATTAGAATAGATAAGTGCTTGACGGCCGGCACAGACACAATGGGCCGCAGGGTCTCTCTCTGTGCTGTAAAGCTCTATGACTCTATAAACCCAGGAACACTAGCACCACAACTGGCATCCGATCTGAGACCTGTTAACTCTGCATTGATCAAACAAGATATTATCCTATCAATATTTGCTTAAAACATCTCAACGATAGAAAATGTTATGATGTTGATTTGTTTCTGTGAAAAGGACTTTGTACTATGATCAATATGAGGGGATTACTTTGATAATTCAGTCGGCATACATGTGATAGTGAGTTCTATAGACCAATAACAGGTTTAACTTTTGATCTCTGCAGACAGACATATCAAACCCAGACAATTAAAGCTTTTGTACTGCAAGCAATGTGTGCAGAAGTCTGCAAAAAGATTATGTAGACTAATCATTGCACTGTAAGAAACATGTTGTTACAGATCCTTGTCTGGCTTCATGTATTGAAAGTTAGAGATCATAGAAAAAAAAAATAATGTTTGTTCAATGTCTTCAGGTTACTATACCATTTTGGCAGTAGAGTGGGATGCTATTCCACTTAAAGTTAGAGAAATCTAAGTCGCGGAAAGCATTGAAACCAAATGAATGGCGGCACTGTAGTGCAGTGGTTAGTACTATCTAACAATCTACCTAACCTGCACATCTTTGGGTTGTGGGGGCGAAACCCGTGCAGACACGGGGAGAATGTGCAAACGCCAATTATTGGATCCATTACTGATCTCTTGGTTAAATATTGTACTTATTTGTACAAACCCCTTTAAGGATAATGTCCAAATTGTTGTTCTGAAATTATCCAGTTTTATATAGCTAATTATTTCTTGCCATTTTATTCTTCTATGCCAAGTCATTCAATTAAATAAACAACACAGGGTACAATATCAAATAAAAGGAGTATTGTGAGGTTTAGGTAAGAAATTATTGTATTAATAATGCAATCGAAACATTAGATAGATTATTTTCATTGGTTAATAAATTAAAGACAAATGGCCACAACTTTAAGACAAACTCGAGATCCATTTAAACAGCAATTAAAATAAACTTGCCTGCATTTGGAACTGTAAATGCCAGAAGTTGTGTTTGATACTGAATAAATCACAGGGGCGGAATTGCGCCGCGCTGGTCGGCGCCCCCCCCCCCCCCGGCAATTCTCCGGCCCGCCGCTGTCATGCCTCTCCCACCGGCGTGGATCAAACCACCTACCTTATCGGCAGTACCAGGCGGTGCGGACGGGCTCCGTGGTCCTGGGGGGGACGCGGGGCAATCTGGCCCCGGGGGGTACCCCTACGGTGGCCTGGCCCGCGATCGGGGCACACCGTTCGGCGGGCGGGCCTGTGCCGTGGGGGCACTCTTTTCCTTCGGCCTTCGCTATAGTCTTCACCATGGCAGAGGCGGACGTGACCCCCTCCCCTGCGCATGCGCGGGGATGACATCAGCAGCCGCTGACCCTCCGGCGCATGCGCGGACTTCCGCCGGCCAGCGAGGTCCCTTCGGCCCCAGCTGGTGTGGCGCTAAAGGCCGTTCCCGCCAGCCGGCGGGGCGCCAACCACTCCGGCGCGGGCCTAGCACCTCAATGTTAGGGCTTGGCCCCTAAAGGTGAGGAGACTTCCGCACCTTTGGGGCGGCCCGACCCCGGAGTGGTTCACGCCACTCCATCACGCCGGGACCCTCCGCCCCGCAGGGTTACGGAGAATCCCAGCCCAGGACTCAAACACACGGGTCAATTACTTAAAGAAGAATCTAAAAAGGCACTGGGGATAAATGGGATTGGTACAAAAATAATGCAGACAGAAAGAACCAAACAACCTGTTCCTGAACTAAAAATGTCATTTGATTATTGTTCATGACGATAGGCCCAACAGTTTGATTGGTATCTCCAAACGCCGAGGAAACAAGTCATTGTTTTCCTTGGACGTAGTTGTGCTTACAGTACGTGCACTTGGCAAGGAATTATATGCTGTCTTCAACTATTTCTATTCGAAATTTAATAAAAATATGTTTACACATTGTATTATTGGATGAGATTAAATGTACGCGAAGGTGTTGTAGTGTATCGTTAGGTAGGTACATCCATAATCTGTGAACACCATCAGGCAGGACGTGATGTTATCTGTCATGTGACAGAGTTCGAATGTGTTAGTTGATCAAGCAAGACATACTAGTAACAGTAATAAATACTCATAATAAATAACTCACAATATAGTTTATCAGGGGTGGGATTCTCTGGTCCCCCAGCCGTGTGTTTCTTGGCAGCGTGCCTTTCGCTGGGGGCGTGATTACATCTTCCCGCCAATGGGATTTCCCATTGAAACTGCTCCGTGCCACCGCGAAACCCGCTGGCGGGGGTGTGCTCCCAGTGGGAAAATTGAGTCCCAAGGACCAGAGAATTCCAGCCCAGATCTCTACCCGAGTGATTGGTGAGTTTGTGTTTGAGGGAGAGAAGGAAATACAGCAGATGGGATTCTCTAAAGATGACAAACAGCTCCAGTGTATGATGGAATCATTCTCTCAGAGTTTGCACTGAGCACTGAGATCTGTGTCAGCAAAAATTCAATCTGTTTTGTTTCAATATGTAATAGTAAATGATGCCAAGGCTTCAATAGAAATGTTTCTTCTATCTCCAATTTCCAATCCAAGTATATTGGGCGGGATTCTCTGATCCTGAGGCTAAGTGTTGATGCAGTCGTAAACGCTGTCATGTTTTACGACGGCGTCAACAGGCCCCCAGGAGCAGCTATGCTGAGCCCTACAGGGGGCCAGCAAGGCACTGGAGCGACTCGCGCAGCTCC
Source organism: Scyliorhinus canicula (assembly GCF_902713615.1). Lineage (NCBI taxonomy): Eukaryota > Metazoa > Chordata > Chondrichthyes > Carcharhiniformes > Scyliorhinidae > Scyliorhinus > Scyliorhinus canicula. The sequence continues at coordinate 167,711,285 of NC_052148.1, forward strand.
AGCTGCCGATACTGGCGTCAAATTGGCGCCGCGGGTCTGCACATGCGCGCTGCGACCGGTGCGAATTTGCGCATGTGCGGCAGTTTCCTTCTCCGCGACGGCCCCGACGCAACATGGCGTAGAGCTACAGGGGCCTGGCGTGGAGTAAAAGAGGCCCCCACAGGGGTCGGATCCCCCCTCCTCTCCACAGGATGGATGGCGAGGTCCCACCAGGTAAGACCACATGTGAACGGCGCCGGCGGGACTCGGCCTATGTCGGTGGCCGCTTGGCCCATCGTGTATGGAGAATCGCCAGGGGGGACACTCTAAGGCGCCGCAACGACCGCGCCGGCGCCAATGGCGTTGATTCTCCGGTCAGGGCGGCACTGCCTGAATCCCACCCGGCCCGGCGATTCTCCAACCTGGCCAGGAGTCAGAGAATCCCGCCCATTGAGTGTGGGATTCTCCATCGGCAGACGTCAAAATCGAGTGAGGCAGTTGGGTGGAGAAACAGTCTTGACTCCAAAATCATGGCGGTCACTGGAATCACACCATATCGCAATTCTCCCGTGCCTTGACAGTGGGGACAATGCTTTCCACCCCCCACGTACAGTAAACGGCTTTTGCATATCTTTAGCGGCCTGACTCGGTATTCTGCTGGGCCTCCATGATCACCTGCCTCCACCAGAGGGAATTCCCGACGCCGAAGTTCCAATTATGCTTTTAAAAATCGCGAAACAAGCACCGTGGCTGAGGAGAGAGGGGAGGTTGGCAATGCAGAGGCGCAACTGTGGGCTGCCAGCCCTGACATTGGCCGGGCTAGCTGTGGGGGGGAAGAGGTGGTGTGCTGTGTGTGTGTGTGTGTGTGTGGGGGGGGGGGGGGGGGTGCCTGCCGCAGCCAGTGGGGGGTGGCAGCAGGTGCCTAGGGGAAGGGCCGTGGGCAGTGGTGACACCCCACAGGACTGGGGCGGAGTCCAGGCACGGACAGACATCGCCACGGCCTGCAGGGCAGCTATCTCACTGCACACGCCAATGACCACTCACCTTGGCCTGTGGTTTTGCAGAGTGACACCGGCTTTATGCGTCCACCCCACCACCCCTGTACCCCAGCCCCAACTCGCCATCCCAACACTCCAGCACCCCGCCCCAAAACCAATATTCCTGCACCGCACATTCCGCACACTACCTCCTCCCCAACTGGCCAGCTCCCACAAGCGGGGTATCAACTTGCCCCTGGTAGCCGCTACAAGGCGATGCTGGATGGGGCAGTGGAGCATACCGCTGGCGTGGGCAACACCAGCTGACAGTACCCCTGGCAGCAGGGAGAGGAGCCAGCACCAGAGGCCCCCACGGTGCTGGGCACCAATGGGGCCAGGGGTGTGGGGAGTGGGGATGGTGGAGGAGGGGGAGGTGACGGTTTCCCTAAAAGTCTACGCAACGGGGTTCTTCCAGGCACTGAGTGGGGACCTGTCTGGAATCTCACTCAGCTCACTGCACAGGTGCATCCGCACTGTCACAGAGGCCGTGTGTGCCCAGTCGGCACAATACATCCATTTCAATGTGGACCGATCCCACCAGGATACCTGGGCGGCAGTGGGGTTCGCCGCCATTACCGAGATGCCCCAGGTCTAGATGGTGATCGACAGGATGCACGTCGCCCTACAAACACCTGCAGATGACAGGCCTCTCTACACAAACTCAATGAACGTGCAGCTGGTGTGTGACCATCAGATGCCCGGGCAGTGTGCACGACACATTAATCCTGGCACAGTCGACGGTTCCAGGCCTCTTTGAGGGGGGGGGGGGTTGGCTCCTGGGCGACGGGGGTTATCCACTGCGTTAGTGGCAGATGATGCCTATCCGGAGGCCACAGACCGACGCGGAGACTTGCTACAATGATGCCCATGCAGGGGGCGGTGATCGAGCGGTGCTTCAGCATCCTGAAGAGGCAGTTGAGGTGCTGGATTGGTCTGGAGGGGCCCTACATATCGTGCTGGGAGGGTCTAACACATCGTGGTGGCCTCTTGAGTCCTCCACAACATCAGCAGCAGAGGGACAACATCTGGAGGAGGAGGATGAACGTCAGTCCTTGTCCGACGAAAGCGATACGGGGGAGGACAAGGATGTACAGGACGTGGGGCCTGGGCAGGTATGGGAGGTCGCACAATGTGTGCACCTGGGCCAACACGCGCGGGACGCTCTAATCGCCTCCAGGTTCACCGACTGGGGGGGTACTGGCCAGTGGCACGGACACATCATCCCATCTCCACACCACGCGTCCACCCTCCTGGCCACCCCTGCTTGCAACCCCCTCCATGATTCCCACCTGCCTCACTGCAGTGTGGGCCCTGGGTTGGCAGTAACAATGGTTCTGGACCATGGGATGGAGGATGATGACCACCCGTTCTGGATATGCTCTGACGCTCTGCATCGTTTGACAACGTCTGGCTCCTGTCCATGGCAGCACTTTCCATCGCCCACCTGAGTGATCCCTACATTTGAGCTGGCCATTCCATCACGCTCCCACTGAATGTCTATCCCTGGGTCAATTCCGTCCACAAAGTCCATCCATTCCCGCCCCACCCCACACCCCCTCTGCGACTAGCCCAGACCAGCCCACCCCGCACACCCTTCTGACAAAGGACTGAGGCAAGTTGAAACATTGTGCACAGGTGTTTCTTTAAAATTTAAAGAAATCAATTTAGAGTACCCAATTATTGTTTTCCGATTAAGGGGCAATTTAGCGTGGCCAATCCACCTACCCTGCACATCTTTGGGTTGAATGTAGGAATTTCATATATCCTATTATGATGCAGTAAGGATTAAAAGCCTGGGTTAGTTTGTGTGTGATGGCTGCTGTAGTACAAAGAACAAAGAGAATTACAGCACGGGAACAGGCCCTTCGGCCCTCCAAGCCTGCACCATCTGAACTAAAACCCTCTACCCTTCCATGGTCCATATCCCTCTATTCCCATCCTAGTCATGTATTTGTCAAGCCACCCATTAAAAGTCAATATTACATCAGCTTCCATTACCTCCCCCAATAGTCAGTTCCAGGCATCCACTACACTCTGTAAAACATTTACCTTGTACATCTCCTCTAAACTTTGCACTTCATACCTTAAACCTCTGCCCCCAAGTAATTGACTCGTCCACCTGGGAAAAAGCTTCTGACTATTCATTTCGTCCATGCTCCTCATAATCTTTTAGACTTCTATCAGGTCGCCCCTCAACCTCCGTCGTTCCAGTGAGAACAAACCAAGTTTATCCAACCTCTCCTCATAGCTAATGCACTCCATACCAGGCAACATCCTGGTAAATCTTTCCAGCACCCTCTCCAAAACCTCCACATCCTTCTGGTAATGTGGTGACCAGAATTGAACACTATACTCCAAATGTGACCTAACTAAGGTTCTAAAAGTTGCAACATGACTTTTTAAAAAAACTTAGAGCACCCAATTAATTTTTTCCAATTGAGGGGTAATTTAGCGTGGCCAATCCACCTACCCTGCACATCTTTGGGTTCTGGGGTTGAAACCCACGCAAACACGGGGAGATTGTGCAAACCCCACACCGTCAATGACCCAGAACTGGGATCGTGGGCAGCACGGTGGCGCAGTGGGTTAGTCCTGCTGCCTCACGTCGCCGAGGTCCCAGGTTCAATCCCAGCTCTAGGTCACTGTCCGTGTGGAGTTTGCACATTCTCCCTGTGTTTGTGTGGGTTTCTCCCCCACAGCCCAAAGATGTGCAGGCTAGGTGGATTGGCCACACTAAATTGCCCCTTAATTGAAAAAAGAATGAATTGGGTATTCTAAATTTATTTAATAATCAAAAAAAACAAATATTTGTTTAATTGATTAACCAAATCTGCAGGACAGAACATCTGTATTAAAGAAAAACCTTTCTTTTCTGACATTGTAGAAGGAAGTTCATCAACATTGTTTTTATTGGCTTTAAGATCCATGGCACGCGGGCTAAAATATGTGGATGTGACTGTTTACAGATGTTTGGACTATTTCCAAATAAGGGATGTGAAGTAATGTGATAAATGTAGGAATTTCATATATCCTATTATGATGCAGTAAGGATTAAAAGCCTGGGTTAGTTTGTGTGTGATGGCTGCAGTAGTACAAAGAACAAAGAAAATTACAGCACAGGAACAGGCCCTTCGGCCCTCCAAGCCTGCACCGACCATGCTGCCCATCTGAACTAAAACCCTCTAACCTTCCATGGTCCATATCCCTCTATTCCCATCCTAGTCATGTATTTGTCAAGCCACCCCTTAAAAGTCACTATTACATCAGCTTCCATTACCTCCCCCAACAGTGAGTCCCAGGCGTCCACTACACTCTGTGTAAAACATTTACCTTGTAAATCTCCTCTAAACTTTGCCCTTCATACCTTAAACCTCTGCCCCCTAGTAATTGACTCGTCCACCTGGGAAAAAGCTTCTGACTATTCATTCCGTCTATGCTCCTCATAATCTTTTAGACTTCTATTAGGTCGCCCCTCAACCTCCGTCGTTCCAGTGAGAACAAACCAAGTTTCTCCAACCTCTCCCCATAGCTAATGCACTCCATACCAGGCAACATCCTGGTAAATCTTTCCAGCACCCTCTCCAAAACCTCCACATCCTTCTGGTAATGTGGTGACCAGAATTGAACACTATACTCCAAGTGTGGCCTAACTAAGGTTCTAAAAGCTGCAACATTACTTTTTTTTAAAATTTAGAGTACCCAATTAATTTTTTCCAATTAAGGGGTAATTTAGCGTGGCCAATCCACCTACTCTGCACATCTTTGGTTCTGGGGGCGAAACCCACGCAAACACGGGGAGAATCTGCAAACTCCACACCGTCAATGACCCAGAACTGGGATCGTGGGCAGCACGGTGGCGCAGTGGGTTAGCCTTGCTGCCTCACGGCGCCGAGGTCCCAGGTTCGATCCCAGCTCTGGGTCACTGTCCGTGTGGAGTTTTCACATTCTCCATGGGTTTCGCCTCCACAGCCCAAAGATGTGCAGGCTAGGTGGAGTGGCCACACTAAATTGCCCCTTAATTGGAATAAAATGAATTGGGTACTCTAAATTTATTTTTTTAAAAGAACCACGATTGAACCTGGGACCTCGGTGCCGTGAGGCAGCAGTGCTAACCACTGCACCGCCGTGCTGCCCAGCTGTATTATGACTTGCCAATTTTTAAACTCAATACCCCAGCCAATGAAGGCAAGCATGCCGAATGTGTTCTTGACTACCTTCTCCACCTATGTTGCCATTTTTAGTGACCTGTGTACATGTATATGTACATCCAGATCCCTCTGCCTATCAATACTCTTAAGGGTTCTGCCATTTACTGTATATTTCCCATCTATATTAGACCTTCCAAAATGCATTACCTCACATTTGTCTGGATTAAACTCCATCTGCCATCTCTGCCCAAGTCTCCAACCGATCTATATACTCCTGTATCCTCTGATGGTCCTCATAGAATCATAGAATTTACAGTGCAGAAGGAGGCCACTTGGCCCATTGAGTCTGCATCGGCCCTTGGAAAGAGCACCCCACTTAAGCTCACACCTTTACCCCATCCCCGCAACCCAGCAACCCCGTCTGACCCTTTGGACACTAAGGGCAATTTAGCATGGCCAATCCACCTGACCTGCACATCTTTGGACTGTGGGAGGAAACTGAAGCACCCGGAGGAAACCCATGCAGACACGGGGAGAACGTGCAGACTCCACACAGACGGTAACCCAAGCCGGGAATTGAACCTGGGACCCTGGAGCTGTGAAGCGACAGTGCTAACTAATATGCTACCGTGCCGCCCTCATCGCTATGCATAATTCCACCAATCTATGTGTTGTCCGCAAACTTACTAATCAAACCAGTTACATTTTCCTCCAAATCGTTTACATATATTACAAACAGCAAGGTTCCAGCACTAATCCCTGAGGAATGCTACTAGTCACAGCCCTCCATTCAGAAACACACCCTTCCATTGGTACCCTCTATCTTCTATGACTGAGCCAGTTCTGTATCCATGTATCCATCTTGCCAGATCACCTATGATCCCATGAAACGTCACCTTCTGTACCAGTCTGCCATGAAGGACCTTGTCAAAGGCCTCACTGAAGTCATGTAGACAATGTCCACTGCTGTACCCTCATCAATCATCTTTGTTACTTCCTCAAAAAACACGATCAAGTTAGTCAAGTTAGTGTTTTAAAAAATCTTGGTTTACAAGACAGCTAGGCCTTTTGGAGCAAGAGGTACAATTAGAGCATCATAAAAGTTTGGATCTTTGATTTATATTAAGAGGGTTCCTGTGAAGTAGCTAATTAGAGACATTGCGTTCAGTTTATTTAGCTTTTTTATAATAAATTTAGAGTACCCAATTCATTTTTTCCAATTAAGGGGCAATCCACCTAGCCTGCACATTTTTTGGCTTGTGGGGGCGAAACCCACGCAGACACGGGGGGAATGTGCAAACTCCACATGGACAGTGACCCAGAGCCGGGATCGAACCTGGGACCTTGGTGCCGTGAGGCAACAGGGCTAACCCACTGTGCCACTGTGCTGCCCAGTAAGATGATATAGTTAATGGGAGGAGCCAGGGGCTGTAGCAGTCAGGTACTGAGGTTTTCAGTGTTAGCTTCTGGCTGGAAGGTGAGCTGAGAAGGTTCCTGAAGAAATACAGCCAAAGATTCTGCACTATTCTGACAGATTGTCAGGTCTCTTTTTTTAAGCAGTCTTCAAAAGATCTCTCTCAAAGTGGAGCATTCAAGGCACCGCTATACAACAATTATTCCTGAGTGAAAACTGTATTTAAAAGTGGATTGCAATTTGAGATGGTTTTATTGTTTAAGTGTAAGTAAAGATAGCAGTTAAGGGTTATTGTGTCATTGTATTGATTGGCATTGCTTAAGGGGTAATTGTAAGCTATTTTCTTGTGTGATGTTAAAGATATTTTAATACTGTGTTAGTAATAATTTTTTATAAATTTAGAGTACCCAATTCATTTTTCCAATTAAGGGGCAGCACAGTGGCTCCGTGGGTAGCACTGCTGTCTCACGGCGCCGAGGTCCCAGGTACGATCCTGGCTCTGGGTCTCTCTTCGTGTGGAGTTTGCACATTGTCCCAGTGTTTGTGTGGGTTTCGCCCCTCACAACCCAAAGATGTGCAGGGTGGGTGGATTGGTGAGCTAGATTGCCCCTTAATTGGAAAAAATGAATTGGGTACTCTAAAAAAAAATTTTTTAAATAAAATTTTTTTCCAATTAAGGGGCAATTTAGCGTGGCCAATCTGCCTACCCTGCACATCTTTGGGTTGTAGGGGCGAAACCCACGCAAACACAGGAATATTGTGCAAACTCCACACGGACAGTGACCAAGGGCCGGGCGGTGTGAGGCAGCATTGTTACCACTGTGCCACCATGCTGCCCTGTTATAAAGTTTTCTTTAATATACCATATCCCTATTTCTTTGTGTAATCATTCCTGGACCGAGGTATCTTTTCCTCACAGACTTACGAAATTAAAGCAAAATATAGGGGGTTACATCCAGTATCCTAGTCACAGTCTGGTCCAGGATCGTAATAGTAAGGATAAAAAATGGAAAATCAAGGGGCGGGATTTTCCAGTTCTTCCCGTCGGCTAGATCTTCTAGTTCTATCAAAGGTGACCCCTACTGCAGCAGGTTCCCAGGAAGTGGGACGGGAAAGCCACGCAAAATGCCATCGACGTCAGTGGGACTAGACCATCCTGCAGCAGCCCATGGCAAGCCAAACCCACAGTCTGAAACATGCTGTGGGGGGGGCAAAGAATCCTGCGAATGTCTTCACTGGCACAGCTTTGCCAATGTTTCTGTGATATATTTCTTGTGAGAAACATTTGAAGAGGTCCTCTTGATCACGCCGGCAACATTGATGGCCTCTGCCCCCTCATCCCAAGCCCAATTGTGAATGGCAGGCCTGTGTCTCCACCCCACCCATGTGGGGTGTCCAGCTGTCTTTCTATTTTCACATCCAAGAAACAAGGTGCAGCACTTCTTGTCACCAGCTTCCTGCTGGAATTAGAGAGCAGTGTGAGGGGAGTGCTTAAACACTGCTCAAGCTTATCAGGCTCTAAGCACTAACCCGACCCCAGTGAATCAGACACGAGCGGGGAAGGGAATTGCGCGGGCTGCATGCAGCCTACTTGCTGGCCCATTTGCATGAGCTGAACAGATTATCACCAGTGCTCCCAGCGATTCTCCTCTGGTGGGAGAATAGTTTCCCAAACGCAGTATCCTTCCCCTGATGTTAGGCCATCTGGCCTCTAGTTCCCTGATTTCTCGTTCCCTTCTTTCTTGAAAAGCGGAGTAACATTTTGCCAACGTCCAAACTGCTGAGACTGTTTTCAAGTCCAATTAATTCTGGAAAATCACACCACGGCATCCACCATTTCTGCAGCCAACCTCTTTAGAACCCTAGGCCCAGGATATAGGCCCTGACATTTAAGATTAATTGCATTTTAGTCCCTTAAGTTTCTCCAATACTTTTTCCTCTGTTGATATTAAATTCCCTAATTTCCTCACTCTCTTTAGCCCCTCATTACCATCTAGCTCCAGAATGAAAATTACACCTCTTGTGTTCTTGATTAAAACATATAAGATTCTGTGGGGTCTTGGCAGGGTAAATTTGAAGGGGATGTTCCTCTTGTGAGAGAATCTCGAACTAAGGGTGACTGTTTAAAAATAAGGTGTAGTCCATTTAAAACAGATGTTGGGTGCGATTCAACCACCGCAATGCGCCAAGCGCAGATCTGCGGATCAGACGGGCTTCTTTTTAAAAACGTGAAGCTGGCACAATGATTGCTATGGGGAATTGAGGTGGTGAGTGGCCATTTCCATTTTCGGGTTGCAGCTCAAGGATATTTGACCTCCTGCCCCAGTGCTCGAGGAGGTTGGGGGTCACCCCTGAGCTTTGGGTGTGGGGGAGGGGGGGGGTGAGGGGCTTTGCATCTGTGAGGCTTTCTAGCCATCTTCCAATATTGTGGAGACCCATAACAGTGCAGACTGTCCCACCAAACACTTCCAGGACAGAGCCTTACTGTGCCTTCAATGCAGGAAGTCAATCTTACTTCCTTTGACTGTGAGCAGCCTCTAGTTGCATAGCTGAAGGCTATTGCAAATGACAAATTCACCTTGTTTGTTGTGAGAACACTTCACACTCATCAACTCTCAAGTGTCTATTCCAGGGTACACATACCATGCTGCAGAGGATTAGTGCATAGCATCTCAAGGAAACTTTGAAGCCTGAACAGTGTGCCGTGACTCTCGGAGCACCAGTATCATAGAGGCAGCTGCCAGCAATCAAACACTAAAGAGCAGGCCTTCAGCACTGGGGACCAAAAGGATCCAGCATTGGCCAAAGGGATCAGGGGAGGGCATTGGAGCACAGCCTCCTGTTATGATTTGAGGGTCCCAGGATGGACGTCCTAACTGATTGTCGGTCTCTCTCCTTCTCCACTTCCTTCCAGATTGAAACATGTTTGCTGGTGTGGATCCATCAGAGGCTATCCTCATGTTGCTGGTGGCAGCTAAGGCAGGTAGATGCCAGAGAAGGTGGCAGCAGCGATGAGGCAGGCTGGAGGCGGCACCCCATGGGCAGGGGGAGGCCAGTGACAGCTCAAGGTGTACAGGCATCATTGGTCTTTCGATGAGATGACGGACAGTATGTGCCACAGGAGAGATGATACGTCGCAGACATGGCACCCCGTGGAGGAGGAGGACACCTGCTCCCGGTGCCCGTGAAGTTCCCCGCAGCCCTGAACTTTCAAGCAACCAGATCATTCCAGGGCTTGAGTGGGGACCTGCGCGGCATTTCACAAGCTACAGCCCACAAGTGCATTTGTGAGATCATGGATGCTCTGTATGCATCAAACTATATCACCTTCAAACTGGACAAGCCCACAAGATGCCTGGGCTGCAGGATTCTTCATCATCGCCGGGATGCCCCAGGTACAGGGGGTAATTGATGGCGTGCATGTCTCCTTGCATGCACCGGGGCATCAGGGAGTGCCCTTTATTAACAGGAAGGGTTCCACTCCCTGAATGGTCAGATTGTGTGTGACCACTACATCCATATCATGCTCATGTGTAAAGGCTACCCGGGGAACATGCATGACAGCTACATCCTTGGACACCCGGAGATTCCCTGTGTCTTCGAGGACCACCCCAGAAAGACAGGTTGGCTTTTGGGGAACAAGGGTACCCGCTGCGGTCGTAGCTGATGACGCCGGTGCGGGGGCCTGCGACCAAGGCGGAGACCCGATATAATGCGGTCCATGCTGTCATCTGTACTGTCATTGAGCAGTAAGTTAAGAGCCCATGGTGTTAAGGGTAAGATCCTGGCATGGATAGAGGATTGGCTGACTGGCAAAAGGCAGAGGGTGGGGATAAAGGGGTCTTTTTCAGGATGGCAGCTGGTGACGAGTGGTGTGCCTCAGGGGTCTGTGCTGGGACCACAACTTTTCACAATATACATTAATGATCTGGAAGAAAGAACCGAAGGCACAGTTGCTAATTTTGCAGATGATACAAAGATCTGTAGAGGGACAGGTAGTATTGAGAAAGCAGGCGGGCTGCAGAAGGACTTAGACAGGCTAGGAGAGTGGACAAAGAAGTGGCAGTTGGAATACAATGTGGAAAAGTGTGAGGTTATGCACTTAGGAAGGAGGAATGGAAGCATAGACTATTTTCTAAATTGGGAAATGCTTAGGAAATCAGAAGCACAAAGGGACTTGGGAGTCCTTGTTCACGATTCTCTTAGGTTAACATGCAGATTCAGTCGGCAGTTTGGAAGGCAAATGTAATGTTAGCATTCATGTCGCGAGGTTAGAATACAAGAGCAGGGATGTACTTACGAGGCTGTATAAGGCTCTGGCCAGATCCTATTTGGAATATTGTGAGCAGTTTTGGGCCCTGTATCTAAAGAAGGATGTGCTGGTCTTGGAAATGAACTCTTTGGGGTTTAGAATGATGAAGGCGGATCTTATTGAAACTTACAGGATACTGTAAGGCCTGGATAGAGTGGACGTGGAGAGGATGTGGAGAGGAAAAATCAGAACCAGCGGACACAATCTCAGACTAAAGGGACAATCCTTTAAAACAGAGATGAGGATGAATTTCTTCAGCCAGAGGGTGGTGAATCTGTGGAACTCTTTGCAGAATGCTATGCAGGCCAAACCACTGAGTGTCTTAAAGACAGAGATAGATAGGTTCTTTATTAATAAGGGAATCAGGGTGGCATGTGGCACAGTGGTTACCACTGGGACTGCAGGGCTGAGGACCCGGGTTCGAATCCTGTCCCTGGGTCACGGTCCGTGTGAAGTTTGCACATTCTCCCATGTCAGCGTGGGTCTCATCCCCACAACCCCCACATCCCAAAGATGTGCAGGGTAGGTGGATTGGCCATGCTTAATTGGGAAAAAAAATAATTGGGTACTTTAAAATTTAAAAAAAAGAGAATCAGGGGTAATGGGGAGAAGGCAGGAGAACGGGGATGAGAAAAATAGCAGCCATGATTGAATGGCGGAGCAGACTCGATGCGCCGAGTGGCCTAATTCTGCTCCCATATGTTATGGACTAGCATCCCTGCCGAGCACTGGGGTGGCAAACCCTGCGCCCCCCAAGCTCTTTGCATGTGGGTAAAGATGGCTACTCACCTCCTCGGCTCCCACAGATGCCCTTTTGGCAGGTTCACGTTTTTCAAAAGGGGTACTAATTGGCACCGTCGTGTCCACTTGCTGGGGAGGCCACTGTATGACGGGAGGCCATTGGATATGGGGTGGCTCTCGTTAATTGTATGCAAATAGGGCTTAAGTGGTGATAATTGGTTTCTCACCACACTTCGGCGAGATCCTGACTTTGCAAGTGAAGTGGGCTGGTTGCTTCACAAAGTGTTTGGCGCCTGGCGTGGTTCTCGTTTTCGGCCTCTCCCGCTATTAACCAACCTCGTTTTGCTCGAGCGAGAGTGCAACAAGGCTGGAGAATCGCGCCTTCTAATTCTATCGAATCAATGTTAAACTTAGCTACTCTCTTCATTTTTATATACTTATAAAAGCTCTTACTATCCATTCTTATGTTGCAGGCTCGCATCGTAGTAGGAGTCAGAAACTTGCAGGCAAGAATGTCATTGGAAAAGTAAAGTCAAGTTGTAGATGGAAGAATATTTTGATTTGATTTGATTTATTATTGTCACATGTATTAGTATACAGTGAAAAGTATTGTTTCTTGCATGCTGTACAAACAATGCATAGCGTACATAGAGAAGGAAAGAGAGCCTGCAGAAAATGTCATGTTATGAATTTGACATGTAAGAGTTTTGTAGTGTTCCCAAATCGCTTTATTATGTTTTCCTGGGGGAGGGCGGGGTGATGGTGTTGATTATAAAGGTTTCAGGAATGTTGAAAACAGAAAGAAACAAGAGAAACAACATCGCCATGCCTGATTGACGCTGAAACATAAGCTCAGGATAGAGAGTAAATGCAAAAGGTACCCAGAGGAACAGTGGGAAGACAACTGAAACAAATCAATAGATAAACAGGGATCATTTGTTGCAGGAAAATGCAGAGTAGATCCAGCTGCTCCAGAGCTGCATTTTATCAACACACCAGCTTTGCTTCAGTTCTAGTTAATGTGGGCTTGGGTTTGTGTAAATCTGAGGGCCCAGGATTGCCCAATAAAAATGTAATCAAAAAGTAGCCTTCGAACATTTGTTTTACTACAAAATGTTTTTTCCTATAGAATCATATTTTAATATATTTTTGTGTTTTCTTCTTAATTCTGTGAGTCACCCTGATAGTATGTTTTAAAATGCTTTTAAAAATAGAATTTTAATATGGCTGTCATTGTTTAACCCTGATTCCAGTTGAAACCCTCATTCACTGCACTCTCCCAGGGTCAAGTACAGTAAGCTTATCATATCTGAACACCCCCCGCAGCGCAGTGTGCTGCCATGGAAACAGGGTCAGGGTGCGAAGAGGGAAGGCAGAAACATGTTGCTGTTGTTCTATTAGACAGTCCAAATTGTAAATAATAGTGCTTGCTGGTTGAGAGACTAGGCCTCCATTTTTAGCTTTTAGAAATGTAATTTCCTTCTTAATGCTTTGTGAACTGTGTAATGTAATTTACAATCTCCAGTGCTTTGGTGTTAATAAAATTTGCTTGCTATATGGGGTGGATGGTAAAACCAAATAGCTAAGTAGCCAACATAGTTTTTACAAAACAGGAAATCTCACTTAGAAGCTGCCTTTCCAAATTGTTACCAGTTGTATCCAGAATCACTGAGGTAACCTTAGTTCAGTATGCTGCTGAAACTGCTCAAGACCAGACATTGCCTGGAATCAGTGTAGCCTTTAGATAAGTAACTAATTATTGAACTGCCCAAACTAACGCATACTTAATGTGTGGCTGCATAATTTGGCTTTGTAGTACCAATGGTTTTGATGCTAAACCAGTCCAGGTGAAAAATGGCAGGGTTGCCAATCCCACCAACTTCCTCCATGGTGTGCGCCAATGGCCATGCTGTGAAGGGCGATAGCGCAAATGGGTGTTCCAGAAAAATGCAGAGAAAATAGATCATTAGTTAGTGTCTTGGTGCCGGTCATGACATTTTGGACTTCAGTGCACCTATTAACAGCCTTGCTTAACAATGGCAAGGTGAACATGCATTCAGCTGCACAGGCTGTCACCACACCACAACAACCCACCTCCCACATAACCCACCCTACCCCCTCCTTCCTCCCCCCACCCTCACTCCTTCCTCCATAAGGCATCACCACCAATTAGCAAGGGGAGACATTTTTGACTATCCACTTGCTGTTGCAGAGTTAGTGGAAGTTCCCTGTTCTTGGAAGAGTTTTGAGAGGTTGTTGAGTCAGAAGGGAGCGTGCTGGACATTAAGAAGGAGTTATACATTTTTCAAAGGCCACTGAGTTCCCCACTTCTTTGCAGTCATGGAAGCTATAGTTACAGTTCCCCTTGAGTTGTAGCATCAGAGGGAGATGGAGGCAGCAGAGACGACAAACTGCTCGCAGAGGGAGGAGGAAGAGGGCCCTCAGCAGGAAACCATATCCACTGAGGGTTTTCAGGGGCCTCTTATTCCAGGGACAATGTGTTCAGCAGCTGCTCTTCACCAAAGAAAAGGTCACTTCCTGCTATCAGATTTGCTGCCATAGAGCAGGTTAAGGATGATACCGCCAGTGGCAATGACCATCCTGGTGATCATGGCCCTCAATTTTTACATCAGTGATGCCTACCCGGCTGGTGTATTTCATTACACGGACGTGGACAGCAACCATCTTGTGGTTTACTTGAATATTGTCTCCCTCTCTCTGGGTTCTTCTGTCTCTCTTACTCTAGAGTCTTTTGTGTCCCGCTGTCTGTTTCTTTCCTGCCACCCTCTCTTCTTATGTTGCCTTTTCTCTGTTGGCATGTTCAGAGTTAACAGCCCAAGGTTTAGACTTGCTCCAGTTGAGGTGAATGGCTGTGGCATCCCATCTCTGATCTGGAACTCTTGGTATTAGTATTGTGCCATCATATAACCTCAGCCTCACTTTTGAGGGCTTCATTTTTGGATCGACAAGTTGCCATTTCCTGATCGACCCTGATATTGCATGATGCACTGGTGTCTATCTGACATTTCTTGTTCACTTGAGACTCTCCCTCTGTGGTCATTTTAGTAACAGTTACAAAGCATCAGAGGGAGATGGAGGCAGCAGAGACGACAAACTACTCGCAGAGGGAGGAGGAAGAGGGCCCTCAGCAGGAAACCATATCCACTGAGGATTACAAAGTTACAAAGCAGTCATTGCCTATAGATTTGACTGAATCAACCTGTTGGATAATTCTTCATCAGACTCTGATATCTCTCCAGTGACCATTTATGTAGGTTCATTTCACTTTTTTCTCACCAAGTTTATGAAATGATTCTGCTTCTTTCAGTTAAAATATTGCTTCCCCCACATTGAGCTAGTAATCCAGAGACCCGTATTCGGGTCATGGGTTTAAATCCCACAATAACAGCTGGTAGAATTTGAATTCAGTTGATGACATTTTTAACTAGCATCAGTAATGGAGTCCATGAAAGCGCATTGATTGTCATAAAAACCCAACTGGTTCACTAATGTCCTTCCGTGAGGGAATCCTGCCGTCCTTACCTGGTCTGGCCTACATGTCAATCCAAACACCAAAACCATTCCTTCGGCACATTGCTGGTTTGCTCTACGATGTTCGTTATTGCATCTTGCCTTTCATTACAGGAGTGCTTGTCGTGTGTGTTGAGTGTTTGGGTTTTGTAATACAACAGGGCTACATGTCCATTTTGGCTTGCCATAGTCATGTGACTCTGCCATGAGGCAAGCTTACTGTAGGCTGCCATCTGAGATCAGTTCAATAAAATCTTTCACTCAGAAACACTGATGAAGCACTGCTGTCCTTAAACTTGAAGCATGGGTCAGAATTTTCAGAATGGCGGGGCTCAGCCCTGCTGTCCAAAGAGGCGGTGGGGAGCACATCGCTGTCAACTCCAGCAACAACGTTTCTTCCTCAGAGGCCTGCTCTTCCTCGGAAAATTCATTCAAAGATATCAATGGTTGGCTAGGTGGCAGTTTTGGGGTATCTGAAAGCATAAATGCAGAAGGGAACCATTAATGTTAGAGAAGAGAGGCTGGCGGGCAAACAAGAGATGAATAATAATGTCATTTGCAGCCTGTACTTCATGCCAGATCCCAGAATGAGGGTCAAGTGGGATTTGAGAAGCTGCATGAGGCAGGAACAATCTGTTATTCTGGATGGTTTCAGAGCTGCCCATTGCCATGACTCTTTGATGGCTGTGCCAATAATGCCAAACACTATCTCCTCCAATGGGAAGAGGATATGCTGCTGTGCCGGTGCCTCTATGGTTTGTTGCAGCTCCCTCCCATCCTGAGTCATCTTGACCTGCAAGAGAGAGAGAAGTGTGTCAGTGGATTGTAATGTTTGAGAGTGATGGACCTTCATAGCTGAATAACTGGCAGTTTGTGGAATGTGAGATGTGTGTGTGAGGCTTGTGGCAGTGGTAACTGTGAAGGTGAGGTGGAGCAAATGAATGTTGGGCATGAGTCCTGATTGTTAGAAATTGCTGATGGATGAATGGTGGTGTGGTGCATCAAACACCACTTGGTAGTGCAATTGTGACAATATGGCATTGCAGATGTAGTCACTGACCTTGACAACAGGTGAGGTCTTCAAACTTTTTCTGGTACTGTATCTAGGTCCTTGGGGCCAGACCCTTGGAATTGCAATGTAATGAAATTGTCTGCTCTGGTAAACACCGCTCGATGCCACTGTGTGCTGTATTATTATTATTACTGACTGCTGTCGCTGATGTCCTCTGTGGTTTTAGTTCTAACTCAAATACAGTGGAAGAGGTGGAGGTGTAAAAGTTCAGCTGATGCCATTTTCATGTCTGCTATTGCTGCGATGTGCCAGCAAGGGAACTTAGCCTTGACCTGAGACTAGATGCCAGTATAAATCACAACTCTTTAATAGTCTATCTTGTGATGGCGCAGTTTACAACAACAAAGTTCTCTGACAACCGCAGGGAATTCAATCTTTGCCTATATATCTAGATTTCGGAGTGCTCATGAGTGCAGGCACTCCACACCTATTTTTAACTCAAATACTTGGATATCTTGAGCACAAATTGTATTATTTAACATTTAACAACTGTAGCCATCTGGGTTGGCCACTTACAAAGGATCCCAGGAAATATGGCCACCTGCAAAGGACCATGGGAAATATGGTCAACCCAGGACTCAGACGCTCAGAGCTTATGCATATTGGCAACTAGGAAAACGAGACGCTATCGAAACCCCCAGCTACTTTACATTCTAATGGCCCATTTCCCCAGAACAAAAGACATGTACGCAGGTAACAGATACAGAAACAGACTCATCAGCGCCCTCCCTTTGCTCAGGGAGCCCAAAATGCCAAGGTCAATGACCGCTCAGGACACGCCCAGCCATCAAGTCACCCGCCCCTTTATTGGCCAAGACCGAAGGCAGTAATCGAAGCCTGCCGAATTATTGGGTCTAAAGCTAAGGACCGCCCAAAAGAGCGCGACACCCCAGAAGGATAAAGAGAGACACTGCCGTGTGTTCAGTCTCTCTTGACCCCGGCGCTCGGTCTCTCTTGGCCCCGACCTATGCCCAAAATCAAGTGTAGCATCACGACCAGAAGACAAGTTCAAGACCAACGATCGCTACCAGACAGATGAGCCCAGCAGAAACGAAGTCACTTCTCCAGACCCAGCCACGCAAGATCCGAACAAAGGCCTTGTTCCTCTACATAAAGCCGGGTGCCTGAAGTTAAGTACAGGTTGTTGTAGTGTTAGGTGTAATTTAGCTTGTAGTGTTTTATGTTGCAAGTCGAAGTAATTCTTGTGTGTAAATAAACTATCATTGAACTTGAACTAACTAACTGGTTGTTTGGTCTTTGATCGATATCCGGTAAAACCTTGTGGTGGTATCATTTGATACCTGGCGGCTCTGAAAAGCAATATCATCATTAATAACTGTCATATCCAGGTTTGGAATGTTGCAGCCTGCGCACCTGTGGGTGACATACAAGGACCGGCACCATTACTTCGAGTCCCCGGAGGAGGCGTGGGCCTTTGTACAGGCGGAGAAGCTGGACTCGAACTAGGGTCTGGGGACATACTATGGCCGTTGCTGTTTTCGCTGTTGCTGTTTTTTCAACTTTTTTAATTTCGACATGTGTGTTATGTATGCTGGTTTTTTCTATTTGCTCTGTTTACGGGTGGGTTTGTCTGTTGGGTATGGTTGTGGGTTAAGTGGGGAATGTTGGGGGTTTGTGTTTTATATGTTCTCTTCTGTATGGGGCTGGGGGTTGGGGTGAAACTGGATTTTGGGGAACTGCGTTAGAAGGGTGGGGTGTGGCAGTGTGAAAGCGCAGGCTTTCCTCTGTTTCCCGCGCTGCGGGGCGGGGGGGTGGAGCTGGCGGTGGGGGCGGGGCCTCTACTGATCTTCTTTCCCGCGCTGAAGCGGTGCCAAGGGGGTGTGGCAAGAGGGGGATGACCCCATGCCGGGAGGGGATGGGCGTTGGCGGGAGCTGCCGGGGTCAGCAGAAGTCAGCTGACTCACGGAAGTACTATGGAGGGTGCGTCGCGGCTAGGAGGGGTCCTAGCCTTGGTGGGGGAGGGGGGGGGGGGGGGATACCGGGTTGCTGCTGTAATGACCAGGAAGGAGCTGGTGAGGGCCAGGGGGGAAGAGGGGAGGCATTATCGCCATGGGGAACGGGTCGGGCGGGGTGTGCTGGCCTGGGGCGAACATTTGATAAGCTATGGCTAGCTGGCGGGGGAGGGGGGGGCGGGTTGCCCTCTGATCCAGCTGATTACCTGGAACGTGAGGGGGCTGAATGGGCTGGTTAAGAGAACCAGGGTACTTTCTCATCTGAGGGGCTTGAAGGCGGACGTGGCTATGCTCCAGGAGACCCACCTGAAGGTGGTGGACCAGGTTCGTCTGAGGAAGGGGTGGGTGGGGCAGGTTTATCACTCAGGATTGGACGCGAAGAACCGGGGGGGGTGGCGATTCTGGTGGGGAAGAGGGTGGCGTTCGAGGCGACTGAGGTGGTATTGGTAAAGGAGGGCAGATATATCATGGTGAAGGGTAGGCTGCAGGGAGAGAAGGTGGTGCTGGTGAATGTATATGCCCCGAATTGGGATGATACTGGCTTCATGAGGTGCTTGTTGGGCCGCATCCCAGACATGGAGGCAGGGGGCCTGATCATGGGGGGAGACTTTAACACAGTGCTGGATCCCCCACTGGACCGGTCCAGTTCAAGGACGGGTAGGAGACCGGCGGCGGCCAAAGTACTGAGGGGATACATGGACCAGATGGGAGGGGTGGATCCCTGGAGGCTTGGGAGACCGAGGGCGCGGGAGTATTCCTCGGCGCCTGGATGTGGGGATGCTGGCGGATGAGGAGGTGTGTAGGAGGGTTCGGAGAAGCATTGAGGGGTATCTGGATACCAATGATACGGGGGAGGTCCGGGTGGGGATGGTCTGGGAGGCTCTGAAAGCAGTGATCCGGGGGGAGCTGATCTCCATCCAGGCCCACAGGGAAAGGAGGGAGAGGAAGGAGAGGGAGAGACTGGTGGGGGAGCTCCTGGATGTGGACAGGAGATATGCGGAGGCACCGGAGGAAGGGTTGCTGGGGGAACGGCGCAGTTTGCGGGCCAAATTTGACTTGCTGACCACCAGAAAGGCGGAGTCACAGTGGAGGAGGGCGCAGGGCGCGGTATATGAGTATGGAGAGAAGGCGAGCAGGATGTTGCCGCATCAGCTCTGTAGGCGGGATGCGGCTAGGGAAATTGGTGGAGTGAAGGATGGGGGTGGAAATGTAGTGCAGAAGGGGACAGAAGTAAACGGGGTCTTTAGGGACTTTTACGAGGAACTGTACCGGTCGGAACCTCCAATGGGGAGAGAGGGGATGGAGAGCTTCATGAACAGGCTATGTTTCCCAAGGGTTCAAGAGGAGCTGGTAGAGGAGCTGGGGGCGCCGATAGAGCTGGAGGAGCTAGTCAGGGGGATTGGACAAATGCAGTCAGGTAAGGCCCCGGGGCCGGACGGGTTCCCGGTGGAGTTTTACAAAAAATATGCGGACCTGGTGGGCCCCCTGCTGGTACGAGCCTTCAACGAGGCATGGGAGGGGGGGGGGGGGGGGGCTTTGCCCCCGACGATGTCGCGGGCACTGATCTCTTTGATCCTAAATGGGATAAGGACCCCTTGCAGTGTGGATCATACAGGCCTATCTCGCTCCTCAATGTAGACGCTAAGTTGCTGGCGAAGATCCTGGCCACCAGGATAGAGGATTGTGTGCCAGAGGTGATACATGAAGATCAGATTGGATTTGTCAAGGGGCGGCAGCTCAACACGAATGTGCGGAGACTGCTAAATGTTATCATGATGCTGGCAGTGGAGGGGGAGGCGGAGATAGTGGTGGCGCTGGACGCAGAGAAAGCGTTTGATAGAGTTGAGTGGGGGTACCTGTGGGAGGTGCTGGAGCGGTTTGGATTTGGGGAGGGATTCATCAAATGGGTGAGGCTGCTCTACGCGGCTCCGATGGCGATTGTAGTTACAAATGGAAGGAGATCGGAGTACTTTAGGCTCTATCGTGGGACCAGGCAGGGGTGCCCCCTGTCCCCCTTGCTCTTTGCACTGGTGATTGAACCTCTGGCTATGGCGTTGAGGGAGTCAGGGAGATGGAGGGGTTTGGTGCGGGGTGGGGAGGAACATCGGGTATCGCTGTATGTGGACGACCTGCTGTTGTATGTGGCGGACCCAGAGGGGGGAATGCCGGGGGTGATGGAGCTGTTAGCGGAATTTGGGGGCTTCTAGGGCTATAAGCTAAATTTAGGAAAGAGCGAGGTATTTGTAGTGCACCCTGGAGATCAAGAGGAGGGAATTGGGAGGCTCCCTTTTAGGAGGGCAATGAAGAGTTTCAGGTACTTGGGGGTGCAGGTGGCCAGGAGTTGGAGGACTCTCCATAAGCTTAACTTCACCAGACTAGTGGAGCAGATGGAGGAGGAATTTAAAAGGTGGGACATGGTGCCGCTGTCATTGGCAGGTAGAGTGCAGTCCGTCAAAATGACGGTTCTCCCGAGGTACTTGTTCCTCTTCCAGTGCTTGCCCATCTTTATCCCTAGGGCCTTTTTTAAAAGGGTGACCAGCAGCATCATGGGCTTTGTTTGGGCGCATGGCACCCCGAGGGCGAAGAGGGCCTTTTTGGAACGGGGTAGAGATGGGGGGGCTGGCATTGCCCAATCTCTCGGGGTACTACTGGGCGACCAATGTGTCGATGGTGCGCAAGTGGGTGATGGAGGGGGAGGGGGCAGCATGGAAACGGATGGAGAGAGCGTCCTGTGGGGATATGAGCCTGGGGGCCCTGGTAACTGTGCCGTGGCCGCTCCCTCCCACGAGGTATACCACGGGTCCGGTGGTGGCGGCTACCCTCAAGATTTGGGGCAGTGGAGGCAACATAGGGGAGAAGTGGGGGGCTCGATGAAGGCTCCGTTAAGGGGGAACCATAGGTTTGTCCCGGGGAACATGGATGGGGGATTTCAGGGATGGTACAGAGCGGGCATTAGACAGCTGAGGGACCTGTTTATCGACGGGAGGTTTGCGAGCCTGGGGGAGTTGGAGGAGAAATTTGGGCTCCCCCGGGAAACATGTTCAGGTATCTGCAGGTAAAGGCATTTGCTAGACCGCAGGTGGAGGGATTCCCTGTGCTTCCTGCGTGGGGGGGTGAGGGACAGGGTGCTTTCAGGGGTCTGGGTTGGAGAGGGGAAGATATCCGATATCTACAAGGTTATGCAGGAGGTGGAAGAGGCGTCAGTAGAGGAGCTGAAAACTAAGTGGGAGGGGGAACTGGGGGAACAGATCGAAGACGGGACATGGGCTGATGCCCTGGAGAGGGTTAATTCTTCCTCCTCGTGTGCGCGGCTTAGCCTCATTCAATTCAAGGTGGTGCACAGGGCCCACATGACTGGGACGAGGATGAGTAGATTTGTTGGGGGTGAGGATAGGTGTGTCAGGTGCTCGGGGAGTCCAGCGAACCATGCCCATATGTTCTGGGCATGCCCAGCACTGGAGGAGTTCTGGAAGGGGGTGGCAAGGACGGTGTCAAGGGTGGTGGGATCCAGGGTCAAGCCAGGATGGGGACTCACGATTTTTGGGGTTGGGGTGGAGCTGGGAGTGCAGGAGGCGTAAGAGGCCGGTGTGCTGGCCTTTGCGTCCCTAGTAGCCCGGCGAAGGATTTTGCTACAATGGAAGGATGCGAGGCCCCCCAGTGTGGAGACCTGGATCAATGACATGGCGGGTTTTATTAGACTAGAGAAGGTCAAATTCGCCCTAAGAGGATCGGTAGAAGGGTTCTTCAGGCGGTGGCAACCTTTCCTCGACTTTCTGGCTCAGCGATAGGGTACTGGGACAGTAGCAGCAGCAACCCGGGGGGGGGGGGGGGGGGGGGGGGGGGGGGTGATGATGACTATGTTTGTTTTGTTTTGTTTTTTGAAATAATTTTTATTGAAAAATTTTGATTTTATACAACATTGACACACCTTAGTAAAATACCGAAAATAACAATAATATTAACAATCATATACATTCGCCCCACCTCCATGAACAACACAGCATTTTAACAACAACGCAAATTAACACACTATAAAGTTACAGAATAAACACTACAATAGTGCATCACCCCCCCCCCCCCCCCCCCCCCCCCCCCCCCCCCCCCCCCGGGCTGCTGCTGCTATTGACCAAGTTACCTATCTCTGAGCCAGGAAGTCCAGAAAAGGCTGCCATCGTTTATAGAACCCTTGTATTGATCCTCTCAGGGCAAATTTGACCTTTTCCAATTTTATAAATCCCGCCATGTCACTGATCCAGGTCTCCACGCTTGGGGGCCTTGCATCCTTCCACTGTAACAGAATCCTTCGGCGGGCTACTAGGGACGCAAAGGCCAGGACACCGGCCTCTTTCGCCTCCTGCACTCCCGGCTCTACCGCAACTCCAAAGATCGCGAGTCCCCACCCTGGTTTGACCCTGGATCCAATCACCCTCGACACCGTCTCCGCCACCCCCTTCCAGAATTCTTCCAGTGCTGGGCATGCCCAGAACATATGGACGTGGTTCGCTGGACTCCCCGAACATCTGGTGCACCTATCCTCACCCCCAAAGAACTTACTCATCCTGGTCCCGGACATGTGGGCCCGGTGCAGCACCTTAAATTGGATGAAACTAAGCCTCGCACATGAGGAGGAAGAGTTAACTCTCTCAAAGGCATCCGCCCAAGTCCCGTCCTCTATCTGCTCCCCGAGTTCCTCCTCCCATTTAGCCTTCAGCTCCTCCACTGACGACTCCTCCACCTCCTGCATTACCTTATAGATGTCAGACACCTTCCCCTCTCCGACCCACACCCCCGAAAGCACTCTGTCCATCGTCCCCTGCGAGGGCAGCAAAGGGAATCCCTCTACCTGTCGCCCAGCAAACGCTTTTACCTGCAGGTATCTGAACATGTTCCCTTGGGGAAGGCCAAATTTATCTTCCAGTTCCCCCAGGCCCGCAAACCTCCCGCCAATAAACAGGTCCCTCAATTTGCTGATGCCCGCCCTTTGCCACCCCCTAAATCCCCCATCCGTGTTCCCTGGGATGAACCGATGGTTGCCACACAGTGGAGCCTCCATCGAGCCCCCTGTTTCCCCCCGATGCCGTCTCCACTGTCCCCAGATTCTTAGGGTCGCCGCCACCACCGGGCTCGTGGTAAACCTCTTAGGGGAGAGCGGCAGCGGTGCCGTTGCCATGGCACCCAGGCTCGTACCTCTACATGACGCCATCTCCATTCTTTTCCATGCCGCCCCTCCCCCCTCCATCACCCATTATGTTTGTTTATTTTATTTAAATTTGATTTATTTAATTTTAATTTATGGTTAAGTTCTCTTGTTGGGGTTGGGGGGGTGGGGGGGATGGGATACATGTGTTGATACGGTTTGGGGGGTGTTACGGTTGTTATGGGGTAGTTTGTTGCATATTATTGTTTGTTGTTATATTTTTATATTTTCTGTAAAAAATTCCAATAAAAATTATTTTAAAATAACTGTCATATCAATATGCAGTTAAAAAGAGCAATACAACCAAATATAATAGCTGAATATGAGTGGAGGGAGATACTGACTTACTTTAGGAGGCAGAAAAAGTTTTGTTGCATATAGAAAAATTGTCCATTTTATTAACTAGATGGAAATCAGCTCCGGATTCAAGGATTTCTCAGAATACATAATCGGCAGGTCTATATACTATCTGGATGTTTTTGTAACTAAGTACATCCAGAAGGTGAAACCATGGACCTAATGTCCTGGAACATTTTATTCCTTGATAATAAATTCTTTCTTGTGGAGGTCAAAAGCTTTTCACTAACCACAACAATCGTCCGATGCAGACATAATGCATTATGATAACAAGTACTTACTTGAAAACGGGAATACATTTATTAGTTAACTTCACAATAAATTACACTTATTGTTTCATAAAGGCATACTTCAAAGCATTTTATAAGAGGCTGTAGTGATTACCCAGCAGTGGACTCCAAGGCATGATTGATGAGATATATTAGCAGAGGTCCAGAAGGCAGGTTTATAATGGCTCAACAGATCCATTTTGAATGAATAATGAAATGCGCATTCACCATATGTAAAAACGCAATGGGCTGAATTTTCCAGCCCTTCCACCAGTAGGACCTTCCAGTCCCACCCAGGGCGACACACTGTGGCGGGCACCCTGACACCGCAGCCAGCGAACAATGTAAACCACCATCGACATCGGCAGGACTGGAAGATCCTACTGCCAGCCAATGGTGAGCCATCTCTGCGGCTGGAAAACGTGTGTGTGTGTGTGGGTGGGGGGGGGGGGGGGGGGGGGGGGGCATCCCTCCTGATGCCTTAATGAAAATAATGACAATGTCAAGTGAATGTGTGCACAGCTAGGTATCATAGTTCAAAGGGGTATTGTCACTGCACTAGGAATTCCGAGGTCCAGGGTAATGTTCTGGGGACCTGGGTTTGAATCCCTCTACAGCAGTTGGTGAAAATTTACTTCATTAAAATCTGGAATTAATAGTCTGATGATGACCATAAAAACATTCTTGATTGTTGTAAAAACCCATCTGGTTCACTAATGTCCCTTTAGGGAAGGAAATCTGCCACCAAGTCCACTCAGCTCCTGACCTCATCACAGCTTTAATTCAAACATGGACAAAAGAACTGAACTCCAGAGGTGAGATGGGAGTGACTGCCCTTGACAGCAAGGCAGCATTTGACCACTTATTCCATCAAGGAGGCCTGGGGTCAATGGGAATCGGAGAAAATCCTCTGCTGGTTGCAGTCACACCGAACTCAAGAGAAAATAGTTGTGGTGGTTGGAGGTCAGTCATTTCAGCTCTGGAACGTCACTGCAGGATTTCCTCAGGGTAGTGTCCTGGGCCCAAACATCTTTACCTGCTTCATCAATGTGGTGATCCACTGTGTGCACCTGTATTAGGGGATGTAAGGTAGGACCTGCACTACAGGTTCGCCGGTAGCCCCTGCCGGCTAGCTCCGCCCACAAGGAGACGTATAAATATGCGTGTCCTCCTTCTGATCAGCCATTTCGCCAGCTACAGTAGGAGGCCACGCATCTGACTGTAATAAAACCACAGTTGTACCAATCTGGGTCTTTCGTGCAATTGATCGTGCATCAATCAATGACCTTCCTTCCATCATGAATAAGAATGCTCACAGGTGATTGCACAATGATCAGCACCATTTGTGACTGCTCAGATAATGTAGCAGTCCATGTCCATTTGCAGCAAGAGCTGAACAATATTCAGGCTTGGGCTGATGAGTGGCAAGTAAGTACACAAGTGGCAGGTAATGACCATCTCCAACAAGAGCAAATCCAACCATCTTACCTAGACATTCAATGGCTTTACTGTCACTGAATGCCCCACTATTAACATCCTGGAGGTTACTGGACCAGCCATATAAATACATGACCACAAGAAGGGTTCAGACTCTGGGAAATCTGTGGAGAGCAACTCACATCCCAATTCCCAAAGCATGTCCATCATCTACAAGGTACAAGTTGGGAATCTGATGGCATACTCTCAATTTGCCTGGGCGAGTCAAGTTCCGACGACACTCAAGAAGCTTAACACCATTGAAGACAAAACGGCCTGCCTTGATCAGCACTCCATTCAACACTTTAAACATTTGCTCCCTGTGCCAGTCACACACAGTGACAATGTCTGCCATCTACAAGGTGCACTGCAACAACTCACCAAGCCTGCTTTAACAGCACCTCCCAGCTCTGTGACCTAGAAGGACAAGATGCATGGGAAAACCAGGACCAGGAAGTTCCCTTCCAAGCCACACACCAGCCTGACTTGGAAATATATTGTCGTTCTTTCACAGGGATCCCTAATAGCACTGTGGATGTACCTACACGGCCGGGACTGCAGTGGTTCAAGAAGGTGGTTGACCAGCTCCTCCAGTGAAATCAGGGATGGACAATAAATTGAGGCCGAGCCATCCTGTGAGCAAATAAAAAATTTTAAAAGCCAGCTCACACTTTGTGTGTGTAAGCAGCTTCGCTGCAGACCAGCACATGCAAATGAGATGCTGAAGAAGCAAGAGCCTTGTGTCCATCTCTCTTTCCAATTAACTTTTAAGTTTCAAATCCTATCTGCTGTTTCTGGATGTTCCATGTGTCGCAGGCAGAGATTTAAAAAAAGAACTCAACCCCACACTGCTATCTTTTGAACAACAGATAAATTGTCTATATCTTTAAGCCATGTTGAGATCAACCCAACAGAACAACTGAGTTCATTCTGAAGGCAGTCAAGCCACCTTTAAGACTATGTGTGTGTGTGTCGGCATTGTGGTAATGTCACTTACGTAATAATCTAGAGGCTCTGCGGTTCAAATCCCACTAATTTAAATTCAATTAGTAAATAATTCCACTAATAAATCTGGAATATAAAGCCAGCCTCAGTAATGGTGACTACATCCTGTAGAAGAATAAAGGGTGCAATCTATCGGCCCCGCCGTGCCCAACTCGGGACGCAATGAGGCTGGTAAATCCCGCGAGAGGCTTCTCGCAAGATTTACCAGACTCGTCATCCTTGTGAGATCGAACGAGATCTCGTGAGGCATCCCGATCTGTACCCCGCCTATTGAGGCCGGGACCCAGATTTGCATATTCAAGTGAGTACTTAGCCACAGGATCTACCTAGCGCCCAGGATCAAATGGTCTCACCTCAGAGACCCCAAATGGGCGCCATTTAGCTCTGTTATCCACAAATGTGGACCAGGTGTACTGGCACTTGGGAGTGGGGGGTGTCCAGATGATCAGGGCCCCCTGGGTGGTTGGGCTGTGGGCAGGGTGGTACCCTGGCATTCCCAATGCCATTTGGGCACCTTGGCACTATCAGTCTGGCACCCTGACTTTGTGACCCAGGCTGGGGTAGTTTTGTCATGGCCAATCCACCTGCAAATCTTTGGACTATGGGAGGAAACTGGAGCACTTGGAAACCCATGCAGACACTGGGAGAAAGTGCAAATTCCATACAGTCACCCATCCTTTACATATCGTTTATCTGTAGTTTGTATATCTCAAAAAGGTGTTGCAGTCAAACAAGGAGAAGGAAAATAATGTAACCATTTGACCCCTCTTCACCAGATTGCAAAAGGATCATGTAAAATATTTGCAAAGCCGAAACCAGCAATAGTCTTCATTCTACTGGGTAGTATATGTCTTTCCAGATATTGCAAGGAAAAACAGATAAATTTCCCTTCCCTACAGACCCACACTGCCAACTATGGTAGAAAAACAACTTGACAGCCACGGACTAATTAACCATCTCACAAGCCAAAACACATCCTCCATAGAATTCTAGATCAAACCTCTTCCTTCACCATTGTGGAAAGTCAAATTCCAGGAAGTATTGGTATCAACTAGAAAAATGGACAACTACTCCACCAATAAATTAAGAGAGAATTAGCAGTCCATTTTGTCTCTCTGCCAAGAAAATTAGACGAAGAGGAATTAAGAACTCTGTCATAAAGTTGCATGGCACTGTTACGGGCACGACCTGACGGCCGCATTGCGCCGGGCGCGAACCCAGGCAAGCCAGTTAGATTGCGGGAGAGTCCGAAATCAGGAACCGTGCTGGGCGCCGATCAGTTTCCGATCGAACCGACCCACGCCTGTTGGCAAAATCTGGACCCTGCTCGGGGGGAGAGGAGTTGTGGGAGCCCCTGGGGGGCTGGTTTGGTCAGGAGGGTCAGTCACCATCGGTGGGGGGGGGGGGGGTCACCCGTGGCCTGGCAGGGTGAGGGACTCAGCGCCAGCGGTTCCCACATGCCACCTCCCGGATTGTGTATACTCATAACAGGGGCAACTTCAACTTCTGCCTGTGCGTCCCACCGAGCACCTCCAAGAGAGAACCCCATCTGTGGTAATATGGTGCAGGTCATATCTTAACCTCCACTGAACGTGCCAGCCTTTGACCCATACAGCTAAAGGCTATCGTTAATTTGGAATTGGCAATGTTAGTAATGTGAGCACTCCAGAGCTCTCAAGTGGATTCCTGTGGGTAGACGTGCCACGTCAGAGGCCTAGCATCCCAATCAAACTGTGAGGCATGAATACTGGAGGCTGCACAACTGCAGGGGCAGCAGCCAATGATTGGACATCCAGGAGCTAGGCTGCAGCACTGGGGATACCCCCATGACCAGAGGGTGGGGGGTTGGATTGGGTGGCGGGAGTGGGGGAGGGGGGTGTACCAGACCCCAGGCCCAGTGCTGTTCCCAGTGGGGGGTCTGGGGACCGGTGCCCAGGAGCCGTTGCTGTGGCTGGGGTTGCATCTGCAGGGTGGAGTCCCCCAGCACAACCAGCTCGTTGGATGGTACATTGAGAGATGGCAGGGAATGTATGGGTGGAGAAGGTTTGGGAGACTTGAGGGATCTGGGGTAGAAGCCATAACTGATTGTCAGTTTCACACTCTCTCCAGTTCCTCACAGATATCACGGTATGGTGAAATATTTCGATGGTTAGGAAGTCGGTAGTGGGGGAGGGGTCGGTGTGGGAGCGGGTAGAGGCGGAAACCTGCAAAGGTTCGAGTCTGGAGGCTCTGCTGACGGCACCTCTGCCATTCATGCCGGCTCGGTAATTCACAAGCCCAGTGGTAGTGGCAGCCCTGAGAGTGTGGGGGCAATGGAGGCAGCACATGAGACTGGGGGGGGCTTCTGTGTGATCACCAATCTGTGACAATCACCGGTTCGCACCGGGGGGGGGCTAGATGGGGGCTTTAAGAGGCGGCAGCGGGCAGGGATTGAGAGATTTGAAACCTTTTCATTGAGGAGAGTTTCCGAGCCTGGAGGAACTGGAAGTGGATTTTGAGTTACCGGGTGGGAACGGATTTCGGTACCTGCAGGTACGGGACTTTGTCCAGAGGCAGGTTCCAAGCTTCCCTCGCCTCCTTCTAAGGGGACTACAGGATAAGGTGATGTCTAAAACAGGGGTTGGGGAGGGGAGGGTCTCGGAAATATATAAGGGATTGACGGAGTGGGAAGGGTCCCAATCGGGGAGGTGAAGAGGAAGTGGGAAAACGAGTTGGGAAGGGAGTTGGAAGTTGGGCTATGGGAGAAGGCCCTGAAAAGAATCAATGCATCCTCGTCGTGTGCCAGGCTTAGTCTGACACAGTTCAAAGTGGTCCACAGGGCTCATACTGTGGCCCGGAAGAATAGGTTTTTTGAGGAGATGGAGGACACATGTGGGCAGTGTGGGGGAAGTCCAGCGAATCATGTACATATGTTTTGGGTGTGTCCGAAGCTGAGGGGATTTTGGCAGGGATTCTCAGGTGCCATGTCAGAGAGCCTGGAAGGGAGGGTGACTCCGAGTCCAAAGGTGGCAATATTTGGAGTGACGGAAGATCCGGGAGCCCAGGGGGCAGAAAGGCTGACGTCTTGGCCTTTGCCTCCCTGGTGACCCGGAGACGGATTTTGTTAGGATGGAGAGACTCGGAGCCTCCAAAGGCGGGGGTGTGGGTCAGTGACGTGACAGGGCTTCTCAGGCTATAGAGGATTGTTCGCCTTAAGGGGTTCAATACAGGGGTTCGCTCGGAGGTGGCAGCCGTTCATCAACTTCTTTAAGGAAAACTGACCATCAGTAGAATAAGGGGGAGGGGGAATGGGGAAAGGGGAGGCATGGAAGAGGAGAATAAGGGCAGGGAATCTAATATATGGGTATCTAGGAGTTAGGGCGGAGGGAAGGTTGGGTATGTTACTGTGGGGTTTTCGCATGTGTCGGACCGTTCTGTTATTTAGAATATCAATATGTTAAATGTTAAAATTATAAATGCCTCGGGGCAGCACGGTGGCGCAGTGGGTTAGCCCTGCTGCTTCACAGCGCCGAGGTCCCAGGTTCAAATCCCGGCCCCAGGTCACTGTCCGTGTGGAGTTTGCACATTCTCCCCGTGTCTGCGTGGGTTTTGGCCCCACAACCCAAAAATGTGCAAGCTTGGTGGATTGGACACGCTAACTTGCCCCTTAAATTGGAAAAAATTAATTGGGTACACTAAATTTATTTTAAAATTATAAATGCCTCAATAAATGTTTTCTAAAAAAAAAGAAATGTTTCATGTGGAGGGAATACCCTCATCAATGGGGAGTTACTTATATTGAAAGTGAACTGGGGGGAACACAGGACAGCCAGCTAGTTGTGTGCATGTCTGGGGTTTTCTTTGCGTGTTCTTCTGTGGTGGGTAAACTGACACCAAACCAAAAATAAAACCCTGCTGTTTTCCCAGTCTAAAACACAAATCCTTTTCGCCAAGCCCTCTAATTCGTTACAGCCAGGAAATAGCATCTCGCACTCCACCAAGACTTATCACTTCAGGCCTGCCAATATTGAATGAATGGGATTTGCATTACTCCAGCTATCCTGCTTTGTTTTAGTAACCGTACAACACCAAGTTAAGGGGAAGCACGGTGGTGCCGAGATCCCAGGTTCGAATCCCGGCCCTGGGTCACTGTCCGTGTGGAGTTTGCACATTCTCCCCGTGTTTGCGTGCGTTTCACCCCCACAACCCAAAGATGTACAGGTTAGAGGGATTGGCCATGCTAAATTGTCCCTTAATTGGAAAAAAAAAATTAGGTACTCTAAATTTTTTAAAAAAGCAACACCAGGTTAAAGTGCAACAGGTTTATTTGGAATCACTAGCTTTCGAGCACTGCTCCTTCAAGGAGCTACGCTCCGAAAGCTAGTTACTCCAAATAAACCTGTTGGCCTTTAACCTGGCGTTGTAAGACTTCTTACTGTGCCCACCCCAGTCCAGCGCCGGCATCTCCACATCTTGTTTTAGTAAATCATTTCCAATTGTATTTCCTGGTTGCAATGAGTTGGAGCACTCAGCGGAAAGAAATCTTGTGTTTTATACCGAGAAATCAGCAGGCCTTTAATGTTAGCTCGGTGTCAGTTTACACGCCACAGCAGGACTACCGCTTCAAATGTAGCTTGCGTTTGATAGGCATCACCGTCAATCTTCTGTTGTCACCCAGAGGCTGATTCCTGCCCTGCTCTGGATGTCAATGAGAAGGATTTCTGTCCATATGGGAACGCCCCAGCACAGTCATTTAATGTTCAGCTAGTGGACAGTATTCTAATTCCCAGGGTGCAAGCCAACACAGAGTGAGAAGTATTTTTGGGGTTTGCTGTCAGAAATGGGCAGCACGGTAGCTCAGTCATTAACACAGTTGCTTCACAGCGCCAGGGACCCGAGTTCGAATCCCGGCTTGGGTCACTGCCTGTGCGGAGTCTGCGCATTCTCCCCGTGTCTGCGTGTGTTTCCTCCGGGTGCTCCGGTTCCTCCCACAGTCCAAAGACGTGCAGGTTACATGGATTGGCCATGCTAAATTGCCATCGGTGTTCAAAAAGGTGGGGTGGAGTTGCGGGGATAGGGTGGAGGTGTGGACTTGGGTAGAGTGCTCTTTCCAAGGGCCAGTGCGGACTTGATGGGCCAAATGGCCTCCTTCTGCACTGTAAATTCTATGATGATGATTCTATGAAACACAAGGGCAGGGTAAATTGGAGGGGACTCAGGAGAGGAAGTGAAGAGATGCTGATGCCATGCTAAAAGAAGAATGGAAATCGCTGATGTGGTTTATGCCATGGAAAAGCTGAAAGCAAAGGTATTTGAACAAAATGGAGAAAACTGTCTGAACACTCAGGCATTTAATGAAACCAGTACAGTCCCGGCAAAACCAGAAGTCTGGGCACCCAATCTATGGGTCACCAACATTGCATGTCAAAAATAATTTCAGCGAAGGCATTGTTACAATCTTTGTAGAGATTGATAACTTTTAAAAAAGTAATTCTAACTTCCAGTTAGTAGCAGAAAAGGTAACATTACAAGATTTCATGTTTTACCACTTTTACTGTAACAAAAGAATAAAAGCAACTGTGACTAAACTTTAACTTTGGAGGTAACGTATACTTTAAACCACAAAACAGAACATCCCACTTTTTCTTTAACACAGTTCAAACACACTTCACACATACACATTATACTCTTCTTTAATTGGCACTCAATTTCCCTGGAACCAATCCAAGGTGATTCTTACCTCCCGAGGGTTTACTTCTGTTCTTTTCCTTTCTCTACCTGGGAACATCTAAGTTCAGAACCGTCTTTCACAGTGAGACATTAATTGCGCGTTTAAAGGGTCTCAATTAGTGGCAGTGCAAGAAGGCTGTCTGTCCATGAGCCTATTCACCCACTCACTTTATTGGAAAAAAGGCAGGAAGGTGGCACAGTCCTCTCTATCCAATTAAATGTCCCCTCACCTCCAAACTAAGCTTGGGGTGGGGCATTACATTTTCCCCAAGGTGTGCAATTCCCCCCACACAGTGCATATACTCCATCTCCTTGTTTCCCATTCACCCACCCCAATGGTAATTGTGATATCTTTACAAGACAAAAGAGATTGCATGTCATATGGAAGTCAAATACCCAAATATCCAAATGAAACTAGTTTAAAAGTGCAATGGTGGAGATGATGGAAATCTGAAATAAAAACAGAAAATGCTGGATCAACTCAGCAGGTCTGGCAGCATCTGTGGAGAGAGAAACAGAGTTGACATTTAGAGTCCATATGACTCTTCTTTCCCCCCAAGCTGCTCCAACTCAACATGTTGCTGCTGCTGCTTCTGGCTCTGCAGGAAAGGCTAGGTTCCATGCCATTCTCCCGAACTCTCTTTCCGACAAACCCCATCAGCCTGACACCGGGTCCCCAGTTTGCCTCTACGGGTTCCATCTTAGATCACCCTCTCCTGTGCTTCTGTCACCTCTCTCTGACCCCAGCAGTTCTTTAATACTCTCCTCTGGCCTCCTTCTGCGCTGTAAATTCTATGATAATCTATGATTAATCTAGGACAAAGGTTCAGCATAACATCATGGGCCGAAGAACCTGTTCTGTGCTGTATTTTTCTATGTTCTATGTTCCTGATCTCCTGACTGTATTTTGATGGTCAATGAGTTTCTGTGTAAAGTAGGGAAGCTTTTAAGGTTTCCTTTAAAGTTCCTGCTTGGTGGCACTGCTGACTCAGGACAGTGGGAGAAATGAACAGCATTAAACATTCACTGACAGGATCTCATTTAATCATCTCTTCTAAAGTATGCGAATGGCACTTCCCTATGATTGTGCTGAATTGGGACACATTGAATTAATGAATTCAATACATTTTTTGAAATTTTTTTTTGGAATACGCAATTCATTTTTTCCAATTAAGGGGCAATTTAGCATGGCCAATCCACCTACCCTGCACATCTTTGGGCTATGGGGAGGCAGCACGGTGGCACAGTGGGTTAGCACTGTGGCCTCACGGCGCTGAGGTCCCAGGTTCGATCCCGGCTCTGGGTCACTGTCCGTGTGGAGTTTGTACATTCTCCCCGTGTTTGCGTGGGTTTTGCCTCCACAACCCAAAAACGTGCAAGCTAGGTGGATTGGCCACTCTAAATTGCCCCTTAATTGGAAAAATGATTGGGTACACTAAATTTTTTTTTTTTAAAGAATCTTTGGGCTATGGGGGAGAAACCCATGCAAACACAGGGAGAATGTGCAAACTCCACACGGACAGTGAACCAGAGTGGAAATCGAACCTGGGACCTTGGCGTCTTGAGGCAGCAGTGCTAGCCACTGCATCGCCGTGCTGCCCTATCAATTCAATACTTTAAACAGAAAGCAATAGTCCCTCAAATGTCTGACAAAGGTCTAATTACTTTGTTTATTGTTTTATTGCCTCTCCAACTGATTTCTGAACTCCCAATAGTGACGATACAGAATGGGGCAGCATGGTGGCGCAGTGGTTAGCACTGCTGCCTCATGGCGCCGAGCTGCCAGGTTCGATCAAAGCCCGGGCCAGTGTCCATGTGGAGTTTGCACATTCTCCCCGGGCCTGCGTGGGTCACAACCCAAAGCTGTGCAGGATAGGTGGATTTGCCATGCTAAATTGCTCCTTAATTAGAGAAAAAAAGAATTGGGTACTTTAAAAAATTTTTTAAAGTGACTATGGAGTGGTGCTGCAGCGCAAAATGTTAAGGTTCTGTTCGCCTGGGTTGTTGGAAACAGCATCCTTACTATTTGAAGGGGCTGTTCTTAACTTCAATTCCATGCTTCTGATTTTTGGCTACCTGGTACAGGGAGGGGCCTCCTCAGGGTCTGCTACTGAGGCTAATCAGGTAGTCATCCAGAAGTCAAAATTTGGAGGAGTTTGGTCTGACTGCCTGCCTTTCTGTGATGGATATCCCTACGACAAGGAATTCTGGGAAGGAGCAGGCAGTGTCTGCCAGTCCACTTGAGGCCTGCTGCAAGCTTCAGTCCTCCAGAGAGGCTGGTTAGTTTGGCTGACACAGATAATGGAATTCTTATTTAATTTGTTAAATTTCCTTTAACGTTTCAAAATAAATTTAGAGTATCCAATTATTTTTTTTTCCAATTAAGGGGCAATTTAGTTCGGCCAATTCACCTACCCTGCACATCTTTGGGTTGTGGGGGCGAAACCCACGCAGACATGGGGAGTATGTGCAAACACCACACATACCCGGGGCCGGGATCGAACCCAGATCCTCAGCGCCGTGATGCAGCAGTGCTAATCACTGAGGCACCGTGTTGCCCAAGTTTCCTTTAGGTTTTAATCATTCTTTTTTCTATCTGATGTACTTCTTTAAAAGGGGGAACATTTGAAAGAAGTTTTCAGACACAGGGACAGACCGATGCCATCCCAACGTGTAAACAAAGGAATCATAGAATTTACAGTGCAGAAGGAGGTAATTCGGCCCATTGAGTCTGCATCGGCCCTTGATAAAAGCATCCTACTTAAGGCCACACCTCCACCCTATCCCCGTAACCCCACCTAACCTTTTTGGACACTAAGGGACAATTTAGCACTGCCAATCTACCTAACCCGCACATCTTTGGACAGTAGGAGGAAACCAGAGCACCCCAAGGAAACCCACGCAGGCACGGGGAGAACGTGCAGACTCTGCACAGACAGTAACCCAAGCCAGGAATCGAACCTGGGACCCTGGAGCTGTGAGACAACAGTGCTAACCGCTGTGCTATCGTGCCGCCATGGAATCAATTTCAGGAGGTTTGACATAGATCACCTCAGCCAGATCAAACTGTTCTCTGGGCCATACGTTTGACATCTGTGGGCTATAGCATGAAGGGGTAATTTTTCATCTTTAATACTCCCTGTGCAACATTTTCCACATTGGGGCACATATCAGGAGCCCAAAAATATGCTGCAATGTGTGGTATACACACACTCTGTGCACAAATCATTGTGGCTAAAAATTTACAACAATACTGACTCTGTGTCCTGTGCACCCATCTAGTGTGATTCCATGGCCAGTCTATCACCTTCTGTGTTCTTGTTATTGTGAACGGTTTGGATTCTATGATTTCACTGATAACTTTTAATAGAAATTCTTAAAATAGCATTGAAACAGCCCTAGTGGAACAGGTCTTCTCCAGTCACCTTATTTTTCTTTTAAAGAATTTTGTGGTTCAATTATTTGTTTTCCACCCAACCTTACTACAGATTACAAACATGATGAGATAACTCCCAGGTATTTTGGCAGCCTAATGGTTGACGTCTTCAGATGCGTCACAAGTAATATTTTGCACACTAATTGAGGTGGTGTTATGAACTTCACTGAGTAATGATGTGTCAACCATCCACAGTAGAAGTGTCTACAGTCAGAGCTGTAACAGTGAGTAACTCTGTCAGACTCAGCCCACTCCTAAACTAGGGCCATACAAAGCTGTCAGGCTTTGACTTCTAATTTAAATTGGCCAAATTAAGAGCTCAACAAACATTTTGCACCTTTTGGAGTTGCAATAGCAAAGGATTCATTTATAGGAGTTATAATACAGAATTGTAATTTTTTGTACAATGAGTGAGTTGCTGAGAGGGGCGGACACAGGTATGGGAGAGAAAGTCAAAGTGCGATTGAATCCAGGACAGGTCTTGTCTTTGGTTTCAGAGTAGCCTAAGCACAAACTAGTGTAGAGGGCTGTCCTTCTCTGCACTAGCTGTTTCAGGGATGTGGGGTAGGGAGAGCCAAATGAGGCAGAGAAAACACATATATTTAAAGACTGCAATTAAATAATGGATATGTGTCATTTGCATTTTAACAGTAAAGTTTGTAGAAACAAAATTGTGTTTCACCTGCCATTGGTGGATGCTGTGTGGAGGCTTCGGGACGACCTGTGAGGGGGCGTCGAGTTTATTGCTCATCGTTCCTTCTGAAAAATACTTTAGAACATATACATAACAATAACAATGACCGCGGAAATCATTTACAAATGCTACAGGGAGCGCACACCGGTGTTTATCCTTTCACGGACCTCAAAGTCTTTTTTTTAAATTTTAGTCTCTAAGGCACCTTTTTCTTCCCATGCAGCTATCATTAATTTATTAATTAAGATAACTCTCCGGCATGAGTCACTGGTCAGTAATTAAGGCTGCCGAGCCGCAGACCCCCCTTTCAGCTGGGGCTATTTCTCTCTGTTTAGAGATTTGTTTCGGGGTTCACTTCCCGTTAAATTAGGGAAACTGCAACGGCTAAGCCAATTTGTCGTGGAAAGCATAATAAAGACAAATTCATCAAGGTTCGATTTAAGGAAACTTATTTACACAAATATATTTGTGGAGAGAGAGTGTTCCAGCTGCAAAAGCTAGTGCACTGCAGTCGAGTTATGCAGTCGAAAACCATTATATTTATAGTGTGATATAAACAACTTTGAAGAGATAAAGCTTGGGAACATACGCAAGAGGAAATATGAATGTTTTGCCCTTGGTTTAAAAACAATTCGAGTACGCACTTTGTTGTCCTTCAGAAGAACAACTTATTGCCATAATAAGGCCTAGTACAAAATACTAAGCAGTATTTAGTTTACATTACTTGACCTACTTATTTTCGCTCAAAAGCAATGTTAAAATATAGTCAATATTCCCATCATGCTTCTAAATTGGTAACTCACTAACTTCCCTTCCACACTGTGTGTACCAGACTCAGTGCGATGAGAATCAGGCAGGTTGCACAATTGTGGGGGTTGTGCCAAATTACCAGCCTGACAGTGAAGGTAAGAACTTGAGCACAGGAGGGATGGGTGGGGGAAAGTCAGTAGAGAGAAAATCATGAGAAAACTAAAACAGTAATCCAAAATTATGATTTAGGAAATACTCATG
Organism: Scyliorhinus canicula; assembly: GCF_902713615.1. Lineage (NCBI taxonomy): Eukaryota > Metazoa > Chordata > Chondrichthyes > Carcharhiniformes > Scyliorhinidae > Scyliorhinus > Scyliorhinus canicula. The sequence continues at coordinate 167,748,646 of NC_052148.1, forward strand.
ATGTTTGACAGGCTTATTTTGGACATTACCCAGAAAATCCAGGAATCAGAAGTGAAAGCAAAACTGCAGAAGTGTTACTTGAGTTTAACCGGGTTAGTGGGTTTACTAAAATAGAAAAACATTTATGAAATGCAAAATCTAACCCTAATCGTCATACATCGAATTCTTTTTAAAAGCACGCCTTCCTGAAGGCTTTATGTTGCTTCAAAACATAGAGTAACAAATACCACAGATTATAATGTGAGTCCATCTTTTAGAGATGGTGTATTACCCAATGTTACAACATAACATGTCACACTGGAAATTTTATATTGCTGTTGTAAATGCTGCTTTTCCATTATCACTGAGCCATACAGTACTCGTAACTAGTTACAGAAATTCCTCAATCAGTTGAAATGTAATTTGTACCTGGCATCAGAAAGTAGTTCTGTTTTCTGTGATTTTCATGATATTTCGTAACTTATAACTTGGGAGTTGCATCTGAAGCAGGGATTTTCCACACCTGAATGAGTCTCATTGACGCAAGAAGAATTTTTGGCCCTGCCCCTGTCTGATTGTGATCAGCTATCATTACTTCAAATAGCTTAGTGACCATAGCACACATCCCTAAGGGGAATTCCACTTTCTCGAAGTTGGTGTTAGTTGTAATAATAGTTCCTCAACAAGACGAAGGACTAGAATTTTCCCATAACTACTTCTTAAAAATTTCAATCACTGAAGATGGTTACACCTTTCCCCGTCTGCTTGTTTGCACCCACACTCGTATAAAATGGACATGATGCTGGCCTATCTGGAAACTTGTATGAAACACTCATAAAATATTTCATTGCAAATTTATCAGAACTTTTATTACACTTGTACAGAATGATGATCAGGCAAACATTAGCTAGATCCAGATGACATTAGGTGCATGGCACTGTGTCAGAGAGGAAGGAAAACTCATTCAAACCTCCAAGTTTTCCTGGAGGGCATGTGGGGTGCAGTGGCTGGGGTATCGAAGGAACAACAGACATCTCAATGTGAGTACCAAACAGTCATTCGTGCTGTCTGCACTGAGGTGTCACCGGCAGTAACTGCCAGCTCGCTCAATCCTCGGGATGAAGCACTGTGCCACAAAAAGTTCCATATCCTCAGCAAGGCAGACAAGTTAACACACTTTAGACCTTCCCTTGTCCACCAGGGACACCAGTACACCCATCATTTTCTTAAACTAACACACACACAATTAACCTATTACAGTGCTACCTCATTAAGGGAGTTACCAACTTGATATACTGCGCCCTCCCCAACTCTTCACATGGCAACTGCTTACATGTACAGCCCTAAAACCCCTTCTCAACTGTAAATATATCCAGTTGGTCCAGAAGAATGTGAGTCTGGGGAGTTACAATAGAAAATAAGGAGATGGCCGATGAATTGTACAGTTAGTTTGTATTGGACTTCACTATAGAAGATACAAGTAACATCCCAGAAATTTCTATAAATCAGGGATTGGAAGAGAGGTTGGAACTCAAAAAAATTACAATCACCAGGGAAGTGAAACTTAGCAAATGTTTGGAACTACGGGTTGGCTAATCCCCGGATTCTGATAGACTTCCCCTGAGGGCCTTAAAATAAGTGGCTTGTGAGATATTTGATGAGTTGATATTAATTTTCCAAAATTCAATACATTTGGGGAAGGTTCCATTAGATTGGAACATAGCAAATATTCAAAAAGAAATGGAGACAGAAAACAGGAAACTACAGGCCAGTTAGATTAACATTTGTCAGAGGGAAAATGTTTGAAGCTCTTATTAAAGAAGTTATAACAGGGCACTTAGATAATTTCAAGGTAATCAGGCAGAGTCAGCATGGTTTTGCGAAAGGGAAATCATGTTTAACGGATTTCTTGGAGTTCTTTGAAGAAGTAACAGGTGCTGTGGATCAAGGGGAATCAGTGAATGTACTGTACCTAGGTTTTCAGAAGGCAATTGATAAGGTGTTTCATCAAGGTTATTGCAGAAAGTAAAAGATCATGGTGTAATGGGTAACATATCGGCACTGATAGAAGATTGGCTAGCTAACAGGAAATAGAGTAGGCATAAATAGTTAATTTTCTGGTTGGCAGGATGTGACGAGTAGTGTGCCTCAGGGATCAGTGCTGTGGCCTCAACTCTTTACAATTTATATAAATGATTTCGGGGAAGGGTTGATGGTAAATTTGCTGATGATACAAAGATAGATAGGAAAGTAAGTTCTGAAGAGGACATATGGAGGCTACAAAAGGATATAGATAGGTTAGGTGAGTAGGCAAAGATCTGGCAAATGAAGAAAATAGGTGGCAAAATGTGAGGTTGTCCATTTTGGTGGACAAATAAAAAGGAATCATATTATCTAAATGGTGAAAGATAGCAAACCTTTGAAATGCAGAGGGATCTGGGTGTCCTAGTGTATGAATCACAAAAGGTTAGTATGCAGGTGCAGCAAGCAATTAGAATCATAGAATTTACAGTGCAGAAGGAGGCCATTCAGCCCATCGAGTCTGCACTGGCTCCTGGAAAGAGCACCCTACCCAAGGTTAACACCTCCACCCTATCCTCATAACCCAGTAACCCCATCCAACACTAAGGGCAATTTTGGACACTAAGGGCAATTTTGGACACTAAGGGCAATTTATCATGGCCAATCCACCTAACCTGCACATCTTTGGACTGTGGGAGGAAACTGGAGCACCCGGAGGAAACCCACGCACACACGGGGAGGATATGCAGACTCCGCACAGACAGTGACCCAAGCCAGAATCGAACCTGGGACCCTGGAGCTGTGAAGCGATTGTGCTATCCACAATGCTACCGTGCTACTAATAGAATGTTTATCACATATTGCAAGGAGAATTTATTGCAAAAGTAGGGAGGATGCTTCAGTTGTACATGGCATTGGTGAGACCACATCTGGAGTACTGTGTACAATATTAGTCTCCTTATTTAAGGAAATATGTAAATGCATTAGACACAGTTCAGAGAAGGCTTACTATATTAATACCTGGAATGGATGGGTTGTCTTATGATAAAAGGTTGGACAGGCTAGATTTGTATCTGCTGGAGTTTAGAAGAGAATGAGGCGACCCGATCAAAACATGTACAATCCTGAAGGACATCCGGTGGCGTTTACGAACGAAGCAGCTGCAGCAAAGAGGCTCCTGCAGGTCCACAAAATCACTGGTTTTATCAGGAGTTTTCTGGCAGGCTTTAAAAAAAAATTAAAGTCCCGTGAAGTCGACCCTGCCTCCCTTGCCCTGCCCAGACGCCAAAGCTCTGTTCCACGGAGCCGAAGAGAAAAATAGGCGAGAGAGGAGAGACTGGTCTCGGTGGGCTGCACGTGGAGGACGAGGGGGTTCACGACCAAGAAACAGCCTGAAAGTCGGAGGACTCAGAGAGCACGGAGAGGATAAGACAAAACATTTTATTTAATTTTTTCTCTCCTGAAAATTTAAAAACTTTTTTAAAAACATTTTTTTAGAAAAAACCTTTGGTGGGTTTTTTCTTTGAAAAAGAAGAGAATTACTTTTTCTCACCGAAACCCAGCAAAAAGAAAAAGGCACATGACAAAGCACACCTGACCAGAACCTGAATGAGCAGGTTCTTCCCGGAGGTGGAGGACAAATGTGAGTGGTGCCAGAGGGGCCCGGCCAACCACACCCACGTGTTTTGAGCTTGCCCCAAGCTTGCTGGGTTCTGGACAGCCTTCTCCGAGGCAATATCCAGGGTTGTGGGGGTGAGAGTGAAGCCATGCCCAATAGTGGCAATCTTCAGGGTATCGGAGCAGCCAGAGTTACACATGGGGAATGGGCCAACGCCCTTGCTTTCGCTTCCCTAATCGCACACCGGAGAGTCCTGTTCAGCTGGCGATCGGCAGCACCATCCACAGCTGCAGACTGGCTCGCTGACCTCTCGGAATTTCTACATCTGGAGAAGATTACCACTGAGGGTCGGAGGAAGGCTTCCTGGATACTTAGGGGGGAAGTTTGTCAGTCTATTCCAAAACCTGTTCGAGGCCAGCAACGAGGAGTAACCTGATAAGATTTTTTTTAAACCACCAAGATAGATGAGGAACCAAAAGACTGCGAAACCCGGGGTGGGGGGGGGGTGGGGGGGGTGGGGGGGGGGGGGGGGGGGGGAACTATAGACCGATCTAGAGGGCAGCGAAATGTACTTATGATCAGTTAAACGAAGGACAAAACAAACCTCTCTGTATAATAAAGGAAATTAGCGCGGGCAAAAAGAATGTGATATATATATACAATTGTTTACAAATATGTATGATCCTGAGGAGACTTGATTTGGTGGCTGTTGAAAGGATATTTCGTCTTGTGGGAACATCTAGAGCTCGTGGGTCAATGTTTTGAAATAAGGATTGCCCATTTAGGACAGAGATGAGGAGAATTATTTTATCTCAGAGGAATGTAGGACATAGGAATTAGGAACAGAAGTAAGAAATTCAGCCCTTCGAGCCTGCTCTGTCATTCAATCAGATCATGGCTGATCTCTTCCTGGTCTCAAATCTACCTCCCCATCTGTTGCCCATATCCCTTTAACCCTTTTTTTATCAGAGTTGTGAGACTTAGAAATGCTCTTCCTCAAAAGGTGGTTGAGGCAGATGCCTTGAATAACTTTTAAGGCAAAATTAGATATTCTTTATAAGCTAGGGGGGTGAAAGGGTACACCAAGGTCTGGGTCATTAATGTATATCAGGAAGAGCAGAGCTTCCAACACATCTCCAAGGGGACTCCATTACAAACTTACCTACAGGTCAAATAATAATTGGTAACCATTACTCTCTGGTTCCTGCCACTCAACCAATGTTTCTACCATCCCTTTTATTCCGTGAGCTCTGGCTTTGCTCACAAGGCTGTTGTGTGACACTTTATCAAAAGCCTTTTGGAATTCGATGTGCACTATATTAACAATATTTTTCCATCAACCCTCTTTGTTACCTCAGAACACTCCGGCAAGTTATTTCATCATGATGTTCCTTGATTAATCCATGCCGGCTTTCATGAATTCACCTACATTTCCCCCCAAAACTATTAATTTTGTCTCAAATTGTTGTTTCTTAAAAGCTCCCCATCACCCAAGTTAAACTAACTGTCCTGTACTTGCTGTGCTTATCTTTACACTCTTTTGTAACATCTGCAAATCTCCAGTCCATTAGCACCATCCTGAATATAAGGAAGATTGGAAAATTATGACCCGTGTCTCAGCAATTTCCACGCACACTACCCTCAGTATCCTTGGTGTATCTCATCTGATCCTGATGTCTTATCAATTTTAAGTACAGCCTATTCAATACCTCCTTCTTATCAATACTGAACCAATCAAGTGTCTTAACTATGACCTAGGAAGCATTTTCAACCCTTAATAAAGACAGATGCAAAGTATTAATTTGGCCATACCCCTGCTGCCAGATGTAAATCCTCTCTTTGGTTCCTAATTGGCCCCACGCCTTCTTTTACTATCCTTTTACCATTGATACACCTATAGAACTCTGTTGAATGCTCTTTTATGTTAGCTGCCAGTCTCTTCTCATACTCTCTCTTTGCTTTTCTTATTTGCTTTTTTAATTCCTCTGGGAACCTTCTATATTCAGCCTGGGTTTTATTTGTAAATCCACCTGACATCTGTCATAAGCACCCTTTTGCTGCTTCATCTTAATCCCTAATTCTTTCATCATCCAGGGAGCTCAGGATTTGTTTGCCCTACCTTTCCCCTTCGTGGGAATATACCTTGACTGTACCCAAATGACCACTTCTTTAAAGCAGCCGTTGGTCAATTGCAGTTTTGCTTGCCAACCTATTATTCCAATTTATCTGTGCCAGATCCTTTCTTGCCCATTTGAAGTTGGCTTTACCTCGAATAATTTTTTTGCTCTATTTGTCCCTTGTACCTTTTCCATAGGGAACCTAAACCTTATGATACAATGATCACTGTTCCCTAAATGTTCTCCTACTGACACTTGATCCACTTGGCCTACCTCATTCCCTAGAACAAGGTCCGGCAATTCTTCCTTTCTTATTGAACTGGAAACATAATGCTGTAGAACTTTCTCCTGAAAAATACTCTGGGAACTCGTTGCCCCTCTGCCCTTTAACACTACTATTGTCCCAATTTATCTTCTGTAATTAAAGCCCAGCATTTTAAGTATTCTATAATCCTTGCACTTCTGACCCAATACTTCCAGCTGCACAGGGGCACCAGACAAGGATGGCCACTGTCCCCGTTGCTTTTCGCACTAGCGATCGAACCGCTAGCAATCGTGCTCAGGGCAGCAAAAAATTGGAGGGGGATCCGAAGGGGAGGCAGAGAGCACAGAGTCTCACTCTATGCAGATGACCTGCTCCTCTACATCTCGGACCCACGGAGCAGCATGGACGGAATCATTGCGCTCCTGAAAGAGTTTGGAGCCTTCTCGGGCTACAAACTCAACATGAGCAAAAGCGAGATCTTCCCAGTACACCCGCAAGGAGGCCTCCTGCATGGGGACCTCCCTCCGGGCCCTCGCCACGGCAGCACTCCCATCCCCACCCAAAAAACACTCCAGCAGCCCAGTGGTGACAGCCACCCTCCAATCCTGGAACCAACTGCGGCAGCAATTTGGCCTGACCAAAATGTCAGACAAGGCTCCCATCTTCAACAACCATAGGTTCACACCAGCACTGACTGACACCACATTCAAAAGGTGACACTGACAGTCAGGGACCTATACACGGACGGCAGGATCGCAACACTGGACGAACTGACAGAGAAATTTCGGCTAGCCAGGGGGAACGAGCTACGGTATCTGCAGCTCAAAAACTTCTTACGAAAGGAGACAAGGACGTACCCACAACCGCCATGTCAGACACTACTGGAAGACCTACTGGACGCAAGTATCCTAGAGAAAGGGAACTGTAGCGACATGTATGACCGACTGGTAGAAAGGGACGACACCGTACTGGACGCAACAAGAAAGAAATGGGGAGGATGACCTGGGGATTGAGATAGGGTGGGGACGCTGGAGCGAAGCACTGCATAGGGTCAACTCCACCTCCACGTGCGCAAGGCTCAGCCTGACGCAACTAAAAGTGGTACATAGAGCCCACTTAACAAGAAACCGTATGAGTAGGTTCTTCCCGGAGGTGGAGGACAGATGTGAACGGTGCCAAAGAGGCCCGGCCAACCACGCCCACATGTTCTGGTCTTGCCCCAGACTTGCAGAGTATTGGACAGCCTTCTTCGAGGCTATGTCCAAAGTGGTGGGGGTGAGGGTGGAGCCATGCCCGATAGTGGCGGTCTTCGGGGTTTCAGACCAGCCAGATCTATTCCTGGGGAGGAGGGCGGACGCCCTTGCCTTTGCCTCCCTGATCACCCGCCGTAGAATCCTGTTTGGCTGGCGGTCAGCAGCACCACCCAGAGCTGCAGACTGGCTGTCCGACCTCTCGGAATCTCTCCAAATGGAGAAAATCAAATTCGCCATCCGAGGGTCAGACGACGGCTTCCACAGAACGTGGGAGCCATTCATGCAATTGTTCCGGGACCTGTTTGTGGTCGACGAACAAGAGGAAGAATAGTCGGGTGGCCAAGAATCAGGGGAAAATGGACGGGAATCGGGGGAAGGTAGCCGGGGGGGGGGGGGGCTACGGGTTCGTTTAGGGCGTTTGTTCGCATGGTTTTATGCTTATTTATTTTTCTTGTTAATTTCTTGTTTTTGTATTGGAGGGGAGGGGTTACTGTTTTTCTCTGTTGTGATAAAATTTGTTGTTGAAAACTTGAATAAAAATTATTCCAAAAACAAAAAGGGAAGGACAAAGCTGCAAGCGACAGTATGATGGCAAGCTAAGGCCCAAAGCCAAATTGTAAATAAATGCCTATAAACATGTGCCTCGGCCATATTGGGGAATGTAAAATATGTATGCCGGTTAAAGGGGGTGGCCACAGTTGTTATTATGAAGATGCTTACCTGTAAATATACATGTTAATTTTTGCGTGTTTTTTTTCTAATAATTTGTAATTTGTTGGACATAAAATATGAAAACTCAATAAAAAACATTTCCAAAAAAAAAAATCCTTGCACTTCTGTGAAATTACCTTGAAATGTATTCCCTAACATATTTTCCACGAGTTGCACAACAACTAGTTCAGCTGTATATGGGGGTCCAACAAGACTGGAAGAAGAGCAATAGTAATAGATGAATAATTAAGATAGAGGAACAGACAGCCATTTCTGCATTCGCAGGCATGAATCCAGGGTGGTATGTTGCCTCCCTGGTACCAGAATTAAATATGTCATTGAGTGGATGCAGAGCACTCTGAGGGAAGAGGTTGACCATCCACATCAGTACCAACAGCATACATAGAAAGAAGGATGTTGTCCTGCAGTCAGAATTTAGGGAGCTGGATAGTAAGTTAGCCAGCAGGACCTCAAAGGTAGTAATCCCAGGATTTCTCCATCCAGACATAGGAACAGCTTCTTCCCCACAGCTACTAGACTCCTCAATGACTCTCATTCGGACTGATCTATTCAGGACGCCCTATGCTGCTCTTGCTTAGGTATTTTCTTTGTTTGGCCCCTTGTTCTGCACTGTAACCAATCACTGTTTGTCGATGTACCATTTGTCAATGTACTCTGTCAGTATTTTTTTTATTTTTCTATTATGTACTTATTGTGTGCGTCCCCTTGGCTGCAGAAAAATACTTTTCTCTGCACTTTGGTATATGTGACAATAAAAATATCAATCAATCTAGGAGGACAATGTAGATGAATGCATTTTAAAAAAAAAAAAATTTAGATTACCCAATTATTTTTTCCAATTAAGGGGCAATTTAGCGTGGCCAATCCACCTACTCTGCACATTTTTGGGTGTGGGGGCGAAACCCACGCAGACACGGGGAGAATGTGCAAACTCCACACGGACAGTGACCCAGAGCCGGGATCGAACCTGGGACCTCAGCGCCGTGAGGCAGTTGTGCTAACCACTAGGCCACCGTGCTGCCCGTGTAGATGAATGCATGACTGAAAAGATGGCGCAGGCTTTAGATTCTTGGGACTTTGGGATATGTTCTGGGAGAGAGGGGACCGCTACAGGTTGGGATCACTAAGGAATTGATTGGGATCACTGTGAACAGGCTGGAATCACTGTGAAGCAGACTGGTACCACTATGAAGCAAATCAGTTCTGAATACTGAAACAATATTCAGAACCTATCTGCTTCATAATGATCCCAGTCTGCTTCACAGTGATTCCAGCCTGTTCACAGTGATCCCTATATGCTCCTTAGTGATCCCAATCTGTCATTATGATCCCAGTCTGCTTCACAGTAATCCCAGTCTGCTTCACAGTAATCCCAATCTGCTTCATAATGATCCCAATCTGCTTCACAGTGATCCCAATCTGTTTCACAGTCATCCCAATCTACTTCACAGTCATCCCAGTCTGCTTCTCAACAACCCCAATCTGCTTCACAGTGATCCCAATCTGCATCACAATGATTTCAGTCTGTTTGGGGTGGCAACCATGAAGTGAGTGGTCGCACATTTGGTGGTTCCCGTGCGTAGCACGTTTTTAGGACCCTTTTCCCTGGTTAACAGACGGATGGTCGGCTCAATGGTCGACGGACCAGCTGGTGAGCTTCTTAAACGAGAAGTTCAGCCAGCAACAAAAGGAGAGTCTGGAGGACCTGGCCCGGGCGGTGGATCCGATCAGGGCGGTGGTCGACTGCGTGGAAACGAAGCTGGCGGCCCAGGGTCAGGAGAGCCGGACGATGCAGGAGGTGGTGGGGGAACACGAGGAGCAGTTTGCCTCGATGGCAGTGGAGATGGGGCTGATGCGCGATCAGAAGAGGCAGTCTCAGGAGAAAGTTGAAGACCTAGAGAACCGGTCACGCAGGCAGAATATAAGGGTTGTGGGCCTGCCGGAGGGGTGTGAAGGTGCTGAAGCTGATGTGGGGAGGATGCTGGAGAAACTGCTCGGAGAGGGTGCGTTTGCACAGCCGTTGGAGGTGTGACAGGTGTTGGTGCTAGGGTCACAGTGCTGCCTACTCACCCTGGCCACGCTGAGGTGGTTATGCAAGTTTCTTCCGGCACTGCTGACCAGTTCGGACGGTGTTGCCCATGGCGCTGACCCCCTCTGTGACCTGCGCCCAGGCCCAGTAAACGGCAGCGGCTGGCAGCCTCCTTCCCACCTCCGGGTACAGGGTTGGCCACCTCTCTCCCACGGCATCTAACAGGGTCTCCAGTTCCACATTGGTGAACCTCGAGGCCTCGTGTCTTGCTGCCATCTTATTGGCTGGGATGAGAGTGTGTAGGGAGTGAAGTATATGCGGCTGCAGCCTGTCAGCCTCCTGACCGTCAATCCCGGTTCCTGTGAATCCTGCACCGTTTCTCATTGGAATCAATTGTGTTCCACATGGCACCGGTGCTAGCCCCTTAACGGTTGTTGAATCGGTCCAGGTGCAGTGGAGTTTTGCTGTCATAGAAGTCCACGAATCCTGTCCCGGCGTCAACACTTAGTCTCAGAAATGGAGAATCCAGCTGGCAGTTTTTATGGTGTTGTTTTTGGAAGTTCCTCTTATATCGTTGAAGCTTCACAGACTTATATATCTTTGTTCCAAAGATTGTGTGTACATCATTTTTAACCATTGCTCCTTTCTGTAATTATCACATGTAAACAATATATTTTATTGTTTTACAGCATAAAATGTGGGCAGCACGGTAGCATAGCACAGTTGCTTCACAGCTCCAGGGTCCCAGGTTTGATTCCAGGCTAGGGTCACTGTCTGTGCGGAGTCTGCATGTTCTCCCTGTGTCTGCATGGGTTTCCTCCGGGTGCTCCGGTTTCCTCCCACAGTCCAAAGATGCGCAGGTTAGGTGGATTGGCCATGCTAAATTGCCCTTAGTGTCCAAAAAATGTTAAGTGGGGATTGCTGGGTTACGGGGATAGGGTAGATACATGGGCTTCAGTAGGGTGCTCTTTGTAAGGGCCAGTGCAGACTCGATGGGCCAAATGGCCTCCTTCTGCACTGTAAATTCTATGATTCTATGATTCTATAATTCTATAATTGCCTAGATTTCCATCTCTGTAGATTTATGTTTGAAGATTTCTCTGCGACTCCTGAAATACATGCCCAACTTGTGCCTATGTATTGATACCTGATTTGAGAATGGTGCATCACATTTCACTTGCAAACAAGATGCATAAACGTTCCTATTGCCAGTAAAATTTGGGAAAATGTGTATATGGAAGATAGCTACTATAAATCAGCGTACAGTATTTTCTTTTAAACACATGCCCCATTCCACCATTCCACGTGCTAATATTAGACTTTCTTACATGTGAAATCAGGAGATGATGACTAAATTGAGATTTTGTTTTCAGTGGGGGAGGATGAAGTAAGTCAACCACTGATGCAAAAAAGTAGCGAGCAAACCAGCTGCGCATCATTTGCCCTCAGCAAAGGTTGAAAACTCCTCAATTGAGATTGGAAAATTAACTGTTGATAGTATCACAGGCCCACTTTGCATATAGTTAAGTAGCCTGCATGCTTTGCAAATCCATATGAGTAAACTAATACTTTCGTAATTTTGTCATGCGAAAAACAAATTCTACACGTGTGCTTCTGGTGATGTACCAGACAGACTGATGAAAATTTGAGTTTTTCTATTTACTGATAACAAAAAGTTTCTTCCCTGTTCTCTGAAACATTCAAGAAAATAATCCTGCACTTAAAAAAAGTTATCTAACTTAAATTTCGACAAGTGAATTTTAATATTGTTCAATGTGTATTAACCATCTGTGATATTCTCATGAGGACATTACTGATTTAATCAAGATGCAGTGATGATTATGACAGGTATCTATCTCAGCACAATTCAACAAGGTACACAACAAGAGGGTCCAATATAGTTGGAGCACCAAAGGATAATTCCAGCTAAAAGCTGGGAAATAAATTTATAGCATATATTACTAGGGATATGTAAAGTCACAAATATTTGGAGTGTTATATAATTCTTTGACAGAAGCTGAACATGATTAATTGCAAAAAGGTGTATCTTGATTTTTAATGATAAAACATAACTTGCATTTAATAACGACAGAAAAGGGCAAAGATTTGTTTTTAAAATGCAGGACTTTGGAGACGAACAACGTTATGTAAATCCATCAGTAAGGTGCATTCATAATGTGGCCTGACAGGTCGATTATGAGCTTGTAAATCCTTCCAAGACACCTGATGGCAGACAGGAAAGAGGGGGATAGTTTTCTGGTCAACCATACCACTGCGATAATTTTCCAAGCATATTTAGGGACACATTTAGGACATGGCACCTGAAAGAAGAGGAAATCCTCCCAATATGCTTCTGGCAGTTGGTCAGCTGGAACTGTGTGGTAGCTGCAGTGCAACAGCCTCTCTACGTTCAAAGACTCCACACATAGTGGGTTGTACTCAGTGGCAAACATCCTTCTCGCTTTGAGGGGCTACGAAAGAAGAAAACTTCAGAAACATCAGAGCAACTTGAAGTGTTTAGATGAGCCAACTGTTAATCTGTATACACTAATAACCATGTCAGAAGAAGCACACAACTACTTTTCACCTATGGTTTATTGGCCCCTATCACTTTTTCTGAGACTCCAAAGTTGATGCCAAAATAATTATACATGTTTCATGTAATAACTCAGCTGGTGTTACGACCAATAGTGTAATCAAAGGGTAACTAATTAAATTGCTGTATTATACCAACTGAAAGGACTAAAGGCTGTGACAACATGATTCCTTTTGAGCTAATGACGATTTCCATAGAATCTATTGAATCCCTACAGTGCAGAAGGAGGCCATTCGGTCCATTGAGTCAACATCAACCCTCAAAAAAGCACCTTACCGAGGCACACTCTCCACCCTAGCCCCATAACCCTGCACATTGATCATGGCAAAGCAACCTAACCTGCTCATCTGTGGGAGGAAACAGGAGCATTCAGAGGAAATCCACACAGACACGGGGAGAAAGTGCAAACTCCACACAGACAGGTGTCAAATGCTGGAATTGAACCTGGGGCCCTGGTGCTGTGAGATGTGGTAACCTGATGGCTGGATTTCATTATTGAATGGAATGCTTTTTACTCTATAATTAATTTTTAAAATATAAATGAAAGTAGTCAACAAATTTATTGATTAAAAGATTTATTGATATAATAACATAGCCAGAGGCAAGACTACATTGCAATGACACGCAAATAAATAATGTGCAACATTAATGTTATTTAGCATCATTCAGTAATTAAAATTAAAAAAAAAAAAAATTTAGAGTACCCAATTCATTTTTTTTTTCAATTAAGGGGCAATTTAGCATGGCCAATTCACCTACTCTGCACATCTTTTGGGTTGTGGGGGCAAAACCCACGCAAACACGGGGAGAATGTGCAAACTCCACACAAACAGTGACCCAGAGCCGGGATCGAACCTGGGACCTCAGCGCCGTGAGGCAGCAGGGCTAATCCACTGTGCCACCGTGCTGCCCTCGCATCATTCAGTTATGACAATTGTTTGTAATTACTCACTCTGGTATATGGGCCGGGATTCTCCCCTACCCAGCGGGGCGGGGGGTCCCGGCGTGATGGAGTGGCGTGAACCACTCCGGCGTCGGGCGGCCCCAAAGGTGTGGAAGTCTCCGCACCTTTAGGGGCCAAACCCTAACACTGAGAGGCTAGGCCCACGCCGGAGTGGTTGGCACTCCGCCGGCTGGCATGGAAGGCCTTTGGCGCCACGCCAGCCGGGGCCGAAGGGACTTCGGCAGCCGGCAGAAGTCTGCGCATGCACCGGCTGCTGAGATCATCCCGCGCATGCACAGGGGAGGGGTTCACTTCCGCCTCTGCCATGGTGAAGACTATGGCGAAGGCGGAAGGAAAAGAGTACCCCCACGGCACAGACCCGCCCGCCAATCGGTGGGCCCCGATCACGAGGGGTCAGAGAATCCCACCCCTGGGCTCAAGCCCATGAGGGTGAAAGAAAGATCTTGCTTTTAAGCAGCATCTTTCATAATCTCAGTTTGTCCCGAAAAGCTTTCAAGTCAATGAAGCACTTTCCTGAAGTGTAGTCACTGTTGTAATTTAGGAAAATAAAAATATTATGATTCATGTTTTCTAACCAAAAATGAAGGATATCCTTTTTATACCAAGTGTTACAATTATGAGGTTCATAAGATTATTATATTTTGGGACGGTGTCTTTAAGGTAAAATGAGGGTGGCCTGTTGTGAGGTCTGTCTGACAGCACACCTGAGTGGTTTTAGCGTTAGATATTAAAGGGGACCAAGATGATTTTATTGGGTCAAAGGTGCATGGTAGTCACACATGAATGCAATGGTGAAGACAGATACCATGCCAGAGTATAGATTCTGAATCTCCAAGTTTCAGAGAAGTGTTAAAAATGTCGGGTTGTAAACGGGTATAATTTGAACTATCCACCTGAGTGGGCCTCGGGTGCTCTTTCGGAGGGCTGGTGCAGACATGATGGACTGAATGGTCTCCTTCTGTACCGTAGGGATTCCATGATTCTTTGTTGTCATGGGGAGTACCACAGAGGAAGCCATTATAAAGCTTGGGTTACAAGTTTTCCTTAAGTATTATTGGATATCACAGACAGGCGGCTAAGTTTACCAGGAGCCAGAAAGGGGAAAGCAGCTGGAGGCAGCAAGATCCCACCAGGCAGGAATGCAGGTGGGAACTAGTGCTCAGATTGGAAAGAAAGGAACTTGCCAAAAAAATTATGTTTGCTAGGTGGTGTATGTAACTGAAGGTGGAACAGGACTTCAATTACCTGAGGAAGATGATATTGGTGGAGGATTTCAAAAATAGTGGCCCTTTGGGGTTAAAGTTTCACTTGGGGAGGGGTGGCTTGGTGGCCCAGTGGTTAGCACTGTTGCCTACAGCACTGGGGACCCAGGTTCGATCCTGGCCCCAGGTCACTGTCTGTGTGGAGTTTGCACATTTGCCCCATGTCTGCATGGGTTTCATCACCCAAAGATGTGCAGATTAGGTGGACTGGCGACGCTAAATTGCCCCTTAATTGGAAAAAAAATAATTGGGGACTCGAAATTTATTACAAAAAAAAGTCTCACTTGGAAGACCACAAAGTTTGGAAAATAAGGGAAGCCTCGATTATGACAAAGAATTATGAGTTAACTCAGAAGATGATTTATTAGCCAGTCTCAATTCGAAAAATTCCAGAAAAACTGGAATGAGAGGAAGGTCAATGATGAGAAAAGGGCCAGCCCTTGCTGAGAAATCAGCTCCTGTGTTGGTGAGGCCTAAAGGTAAGAGAAAGGTGGACCAGGATGTTCAATAGTAACTCATGGCTGGTGTGGTAGTATGACTAGGGGTATTACAGTACCTGGAAGTGAGCTGCTATTGGTGCAGAGGACTCGCTGCCCATTGGCCCGGGTAAGTCAGGTGCCTCTCAGCCGATATAAGAACCCGTGCTTCCCGGTAGGCGGCCTTTCTTCTGTACGTCTGCACACTTCTTGTGCATTAAAGCCTATTGTTCGGACTTCATCTACGTTTCGTGTCCATTGATTGTGCGTCAGCTGCAAACTGGATGGAAGGCCGAGAGCAGATAGAAAATGGTTGAGATGGATGGATGAACATTGTGGAGCCAGCTGATTGGGAGTGGAACAGGTGAAAAATAGTGCAGCACCCAGACTAGTTAGAGGGGACTCTGATCCAAAATCTCATGGGTCACTTGAGCCATAACTAGAGTATGAAGTTGGGTCTACTAGTGAAAAGAAAGTGGGTAGATTTGATTAGCATATTGCCACTGGGGTTCGCCTGCCATACATCAAACCCGCAAGTTCTTGGAGCATAGCCTATGTTTCTAAATGATGGAATTCACACTGAATTTCTGTGGAGACTTTCTCAATTGTGCTCCTTCCTCCTGGGGAGCATCCAATCTTTATTTTTCCTATAAATTTAGAGTACCCAATTATTTTTTTTCCAAATAAGGGGCAATTTAGCATGGCCAATCCACCAAATGTGCACATCTTTTGGGTTGTGGGGGTGAAAACCACACAGACATGGGGAAAATGTGTAAACTCCACGTGGACAGTGACCCGGGCCGGGATTCGAACCTGGGTCCTCAGTCCCAGTGCTAACCA
This sequence comes from Scyliorhinus canicula, assembly GCF_902713615.1. Lineage (NCBI taxonomy): Eukaryota > Metazoa > Chordata > Chondrichthyes > Carcharhiniformes > Scyliorhinidae > Scyliorhinus > Scyliorhinus canicula. Next base: position 167,764,799 of record NC_052148.1, read on the forward strand.
ATGTGCCACATACCGCCCTGCATCCAATCTTCACCACACATAGATTGAACGTATGAACAAAGTTACATTTTCGAAACAAATCAGATTACTGCTAAATTGCCAGATTCCACTTCAAAACCTTCATTCCCACCATCTTTATCCTTCGGTCATACCCTTGCAAAAAGTGGCAATAAGTAAAGCTTGTGTTAGTGTTCATATTTTGATTTTCTCTATTATCTGTCCTTCCCAATCTCCGGTCCATAAAGAACAACATTCCAAAGCACAATTTAGGAATGATTGAAACAATTTACTGTGCACCCAAACTTCCATAAAGTAAAGGAGAGTTGGGGATTGGGACATCAAAATCAGTGAACTTTCTCCGCAAATTGTTGAAAGTTTAGCTTCTGGTTTTGCAAGTTTCGTGTGTGTCAAGAAACATGTAATTACGAGGCTGGAATTCATCACTAATCAGTGTAATATGAAAACAATGTTGCTTAGCAACAATGTCGACATACAACATGTAAATAATACACACCTTTGTATTGATATCGCCAGGTATTTCCAAGCATACCTCCAAAAACGTAATTCATGAATAAAACATTTCTGATCTTTACCCAGTATAGTGTTATAGCATAATTACATTTTAAGTGCCTTACTTTCATGTAAGAGAATAATGTAGACAGGATTACGCAGCATTCTTTGTTTGAAAACACTCAAGTAATAAACCAGGACTTTGGGGTTCAGGCCGATTGGCTAACATGATTTCTGGTTAATTCCTATCTGGAGTGTGTCACAATCCATACCTGAAATACATTGGCTGGGATACTCCAATCCTGCGGCCAAGTTCTGACGCCGGCGTGAAAATTGGCGCGAGCCACTCTGGCGTCAACAGGCCTCACCTGACAGCTATTCACCCCTTCCTAGGGGGCTTGTACGGCGCTGGAGTGGTCTCCACAGCTCATGCGCCCAAAAACCGGCATGCCACGGCCGGCGCGAGTTCGCACATGCGCGCCACGGCCGGCGTGAGTTCGCTCATGCGCGCCACGGCCGGCGCGAGTTTGCGCGTGGGTTCCCGTCTCTGCTCCGGCCTCCGGGCAATATGGCGGAGCTCTACAGGGTCCGGCGCGGAGGAACATAGGCCCCCACGGAAATAGCCTGCTCGCCGATCGGTAGGCCCCGATCCTGGGCCAGGCTACCGTGGATCCCCCCGCCTCCCCCACCAGGAGAGCCCCTGCAGACAGAGCTCCGAGGTCCCGCCATGTGGGACCATACGTAACCCACGCCAGCAGGACTCGGCCAAACTCAGCGGGCACTCAGCCCGTCAAGACCTGAAGAATCACCAGGGAGCCACTTTCAATGGCCCCTGACCGGCACAGTGGCGATCCCACAGGTGCCTGAGAATTTTCGGTGCCCGAAGATTGCCGCCGGAGAATCGGCGAGCGGGGAGGCGTGGCGCGATTCTTGAGCCCCTCCAGGAATTCTCCAACCCGATGCAGGGTCGGTGATCCCAGCCATTATCTTTTTTGAGGATAGTAATCCAGAAACAACGGGCAATGAATTAGGGCAGAATGTAATACTTCCTCTCTCAAGTGTGTGGGTTTTCATCTATATCACTCCCCTCTTTTCAGTCCCTTTTTAAAAATAAATTTAGAGTACCCAATTATTTTTCTTTTCCAATTAAGGGGCAATTTAGTGTGGTCAATCCACCTAACCAGCACATCTTTGGGTTGTGGGGGTGAAACTTATGCAGACACGGGGAGAATGTGCAAACTCCACACAGACAGTGACCCGGGGACGGGATTCGAACCGGGTCTTCGGCGCCGTAGTTCCAGTGCTAACCACTGTGCCACGTGCCATCCTTTTTAAAGGCTGTTCCTGATCAGGCAGTCATGTGGTATTATACGTTCACTGGAAAAGAGTTGTATATCAAACAGCTTGTCATCTTTATCATTGAAAGGCCTCTCATTGTTCTATCTATAGCAGGAGTTGTCAACATTCTATGGTTTGAGGTTCTCCTTCAGTGTTATAAAAATTCTTTGCACTCATGGAACACAATATAAATATTTTTTCTGTATAAAAATTAGTTATATAATTACACATGTGTTTTTATTTTTACCTTTCTTTACAATTCTGTCGAGACGTGGAGCTATCTTCAACAAGCAGATGCACCTGGCATGGTTAATCGTTCTGACTTAGTATTTTGTTTTCATTGATGACATTCTTGAAAATCTAATTCTGTGTAAGCAGAATGTACAAAATGGGATCAGTGCTGCAGAGGCTGAATTCATTGGAGCGTTCATACCAAAATGTCTTCAGTGACCTTTCACTGAACCTGTTCCCGAGGGAACTGGCTGATGACTTGTCAATGAGTTCTTCTAATATCTTTGATGGGACACAGGATGGCAGTTTAGCTTCAGTATTGTCACTAAATGTGGTTGTGACACTCAGATGCGTAGTAGGTTGTTCTATTACGAGTTCTTGAAAATAAGTATTACAAAGTATTACGCAGCACGGTAGCATGGTGGTTAGCATAAATGCTTCACAGCTCCAGGGTCCCAGGTTCGATTCCCGGCTGGGTCACTGTCTGTGCGGAGTCTGCACGTCCTCCCCGTGTGTGCGTGGGTTTCCTCCGGGTGCTCCGGTTTCCTCCCACAGTCCAAAGATGTGCGGGTTATGTGGATTGGCCATGCTAAATTGCCCGTAGTGTCCTTAAAAAGTAAGGTTAAGGGGGGGGTTGTTGGTTACGGGTATAGGGTGGATACGTGGGTTTGAGTAGGGTGATCATTGCTCGGCACAACATCGAGGGCCGAAGGGCCTGTTCTGTGCTGTACTGTTCTATGTCTATGTATTTGATGTGAAGACCAGAAAGAGGCACTTTGACTGACAATGCCAAAGTCAACATCTGTTCCATGAATGAGTTTAAGTCAAGGCGGCACTGTGGCGCAGTGGTTAGCACTGCTGCCTACGCCACTGAGGGTTCGGCCACCGTTCACTGTCTGTGTAGACTTCGCACGTTCTCCCTGTGTCTGCATGGGTCTCACCCCCACAACCCAAAGATGTGCGGGCAGGTGGATTTACCATGCTAAATTGCCCTTTAATTGGAAAAGAATAATCGGGTACCCCAAATTTTTTTTTTAATTGAATGACTTAAAGTGCTGTAACACATCTAATATCGCCCCATAGGCAATCATTTTCCAGACTTGTTGTTTCCCTTTGAAGTGAATTCATCTGCCCGCCCCCCCAAACCCATCCCCCAAACACCACTCTCCCCACCAACAATGCGTCCAAATTGTATGAAGTTCACTGGCTTTTATTTTTGATGCAACAGAAGAATGCTTCCAGTAATTGCTACAGCTCCATCATTTCAGATCCAAATGCAATTTGTCCAGTTGATTTCTGCTGAAACCATGCCATCACCAAATTATTCAAAAACATGGGCCCAGATTTTCTCCACGGCACTCAAGCACGGGTAAAAGCCTGAGAATAGTCAAAAATTCTAAGCCCTGCCCCCAGACACCTGTACAATTTATTTTTGTTGAGGCAGGAGTGGAGTCGGACTGGGTTGACAGGTGTGCAGTTTACAGAGACAGCTGACTATTGAAATCACCAGTTGCCTCCACTTAAGTGGAATTTGGGAAGAAGAGGAATGTGAAACCCAGAGTGTGCAAATAGACAGATAAGAAGAGGTCTGAACTTGGTTTGTTATCTTGATAGCCAGGGTACCCTTTGGAGAGGTAATGTACCCTTTTGAGAGAGGTCAGACACCATTTAGCATTATTAAACGTGAACAAGATTATGCTTTTACTCACAAACAATTTGAACTGTCAGGCTGTCAAATAACTGTTGGAATGTCAAAGAACTTTCAAAGAACTGCTCAGCTGTCAAAGCTGTCAAGGAACTGTCAAAGCCATTAAGGAACTGTCAAAGGATACCAGGTGATTTGCATGAGGGGATAAGGGAAAATAATCATGGGTAAGGGCATGGGTTGGCATGAGTTGGCACAATGTGGACATGGGGCAATACAGGGCCATGGGGATGTGGGGGTATGGGCTTCAGAGAGGTTTGGGGTGGTATAGGGGTAAGAGAAGCTGTTGAGGTGGCATAGGTTGGCATGGATGAGGCAATGTGGAGTGTGTGGACGGGGAGGTGAGGGCTAGAGCTTTTTTAAAAAATTATTTCACCAAAGTGCTGAAGCACAGATGCAGCCCTTCTAGAAATATTAAACATAGAAAACATAGAAGGAGGAGGAGGCCATTCAGCCCTTTGAGCTTGCTCCACCATTCATTGTGATCGTGGTTGATCATCAAGTGCAATATCCTGATCCTGTCTTCCCCCCATACCCCTTTAGCCCCAAGAGCTATGTCTAATTCCTTCTTGAAATTACACAATGTTTTAGCCTCAACTAGTTTCTGTGGTTGTGAATTCCACAGATTCACCACTCTCTGGGTGAAGACATTTATCCTACCCCGGTCTTGGAAGGTTCACCCCTTATCCTCCAACTCTGACCCCTAGTTCTGGACTCCCCCACTATCAGGAACATTTTTTCTGAATCTACCTGTTTAATCATGTTAGAATTTTGTAAGTTTCTATGAGATCCCCTCTCACTCCTCTAAAGTCCAATGAATATAATCCTAACCGATTTAGTCTCTCCTCATATGTCAGTCCCGCCATCCCAGGAATCTGCCTGGTAAACCTTCGCTGCACTCTCTCCATAGCAAGAACATCCTTCCTCAGATAAGGACACCAAAACTGCACACAATACTCCAGGTGTGACCTCACCAATGCCCTATACAATTGCAGTAAAACATCTCTATTCCTATACCCAAATGCTCTCACTATGAAGGCCAATATGCCATTTGCCCTCTTTACTGCCTGCTGTACCTGCACATTTACTTTCAGTGACTGATGCATGAGGACACCAAAGTGTCGCTGAGTATCCACCTCTCTCAATTTACATCCATTCAAATAATAATCTGTCTTCCTATTTTTGTTACCGAAGCAGAACTTCACATTTATCCACATGATACTGCATTGGGCAGCACGGTAGCACAGTGGTTAGCACAGTTGCTTCACAGCTCCAGGGTCCCTGGTTCGATTCCCGGCTTGGGTCACTGTCTGTGTGGAGTCTGCACGTTCTCCCTGTGTGTGCATGGGTTTCCTCCGGGTGCTCCGGTTTCCTCCCACAGTCCAAAGATTTTTTGTTTTTGTTTATAAATTTAGAGTGCCCAATTTTTTCCAATTAAGGGGCAATTTAGCATGGCCAATCCACCTATCCTGCACATCTTTTCGGTTGTGGGGGTGAAACCCATGCAAACACGGGGAGAATGTGCAAACTCCACACAGACAGTGACCCAGGGCCGGGATTCGAACCCGCAGTCCAAAGATGTGCAGGTTAGGTGGGTTGGCCATGCTAAATTGCCCTTAGTGTTCAAAAATAAAAGGTTGGATAGGGTTACGGGGAGGGTGGAGGTGTGGGATTGGGTAGGGTGCTCTTTCCAAGGGCTGGTGCAGACTCGAAGGGCCGAATGGCCTCCTTCTGCACTGTAAATTCTATGATTCTATGATCTGCCATACATATGCCACTCACTCAGCCTTTCCAAATCCCACAGAAGCATCTCTACATCCTCGTCACAGCTCACCCTCCCATCTAACTTTGTATCATCTGCAAATTTGGAGATAATGTATTTAGTTCCCTCATCCAAATCATTAATATATAATGTGTACAGTTGGGGTCCTAGTGTAGCCATCTGGGATGGCCACTTCCAGATTACAAAATGGATGTTTGCAAAGACTATAGGGAAACATGGACAGTGCTAAAAAAGCAGGCAGGCACAAAGCCTGGATGCGTATTGAGAAGGCAACTCCCAGACGAGAATGAAACTGTAGGTCAATTAGCATATTGATGGCCCATCTCTGGGAACAAAGGAATAACATTCAAATAACCGATACCAAGGCAGACACCCCGGCGCCACAAAAGACACAAACAAAGCAAGGCCAACGGCCACCTAAGACACGCCCAGCCATCAGGGCACCCACCCCTTTATTGGTCGAGATCGATACCTATGATCAAGATGCTGTCCAATTAATTGGGCCCAATTTCAAGGCCCACCCAAAAGCACGAGATGCCCCTTTGGGTATAAGAAGAAGCCCCTGAGAGAGAATCGTTCTCTTGGACTTGGCTCTCGAAGCGGAGAGACCCGTCCACCAGCTGCACCAGAAGCAAGTAAGTCCAAGGTCAACGCTCGCCATCAGACGGACGACCTTAGCTGTTCTCCTGTTGCACCTTCGCACCCAACAGCCTCAGATCTGAACAACGGCCATTGTTCCTCTGACTGAGTGGGCACCCAAAGTTAAGTATAGGCGTTAGCGTGAGAGATAGTTTAGTTTATGGTATTTGTGCATGAGTAGAGACTATTGTGCTTAAATAAATAGTATTGACTTTGAACTAACTGGTGCATTGGTTCTTTGATCAGTAATCGGGTTTGAACCTTGTGGCGGTATCGAAACATACCTGGCGACTCTAGAGCAAAACATAATTAGGATTAAGGAAGGCGACCATATTTAGAGCCAGATAAACAGAGCAACACTAGCACAGATCCCTGCGGTACCCCACTAGTTACTGCCTGCCAATCAGAAAAAGACCCATTTATTCCAACTTTTTGCTTCCGGTCTGCTAACCAGCTTTCTATCCATCTCAAGACACAATCCGTAATCCCATGCCCTTCAACTTTACATAGTAATCTTCTATGTGAGACCTTGTGGAAAGCCTTCTGAAACTCTAAATAATCCACATTACATCTAGTTACATCTTCAAAGAATTCTCGTAGATTTGTCAAGCATGATTTTCCTTTCCTAAATCCATGCTGACTTTGTCTGATTACACCACTGCTTTCCAAATGCTGTGCTATGAAATCCTTGATAATGGATTCCAGAAACTTCCCTACTACTGACGTTAGGCTCACTGATTTTTAGTTACCTGTTTTCTCTCTAGTTCCCCTTTGAATAGCAAGGTTGCATTCGCTATCCTCCATTCTGTAGGTATCATTCCAGAGTCTAGAGAACTTTGGAAAATTATCACCAAAGTACAAATTTAGTTCCTCTGCATTTCTTTGTTCCCTGTTATGAATTCCCCGTTTCTTTTTTTTAAAAACTTTTTATTGGCTTTTCTCATATTTATAAACAGTTGTTGTGTATATACATTACCTGTAAGGGGCCTACATTAGCTTTTATTAATCTTTTTCTCTTTGCGTACCTATAGAAACTTTTACAGTCAGTTTTTATGTTCCCCACTAGGTTACTTTCAAATTGTATTTTCCCCTTCTTAATTAATCCCTTGGTCTGCCTTTGCTGAATTTTAAACTGCCTACATCTCTGCATCCTCCTAACAGCTCACCCTCCCACCCAACTTTGTATCATCTGCAAATTTGGAGATAATACATTAATTGCCTCATCCAAATCATTAATATATAATGTGTCCAGTTCCCAATCTTCAGGCCTATTGCTTTTTCTTGCTAATTTGTATGCCTTTTCTTTGAATCTAATCCACCTGCTAATTTCCCTTGTAAGTCATGGTTTGGCCTCAGTTCTCTTTCAACTCTTGTGCCAAATAGGAATAAACAACTCTTGGAGTTCACCTATTCATTTCTTGAATGCCTGCTATTTCCTGTCCGTTGTCCTTCCTTTCAGTAATGTTTCCCAGTCTGTCATTGCCAGCTCATGCCTCATACCATCATAGTTACCTTTTTTGAGGTTCTGGACCTTGGTCTCAGAATCAGCTACCTCACTATTCATCTTGGTAAAGAATTCTACCATATTATGGTCACTCATCCCCAATGGTTCTCTCACAACTAGATTGCCAACTAATCCTTTCTCATTGCACAACACCCAGACCAAGATGGCCTGTTCCCTTGTTGGTTCTTCAACATACTGGTCCCGAAAACCAACCTGAATGCATTCTAGAAATTCCTCCTTTATTGTACGGTGACTAATTTGAATCACCCAATCCATATGCAGATTAAAGTCACCCATAATCATAAATGTTCCTTTATCACACGCATCTCTGATTTCCTGTCTAATGCTATTCCCAACATTACCACTGCAGTTTGATGGTCTGTATACCACCCCTATGAATGTTTTTGCCCCTTGATGTTCTGATTAACTCCACCCAGGCAGATTCCACATCATCTGTACTAATATCTTTCCTCAATATTGCATCAATATTTTCTTTAATCAGTAATACAATTCCCCCACCATTTCCTTTCTGTCTGTCCTTCCTAAAAACTGAACAGCTGTCAATGTTTAGTTCCCATCCTTAGTCACCTTGGAGCCATGTCTCCCTAATCCCAACTATATCATATCCCTTTACATCTATCTGTGCAACTAATTCATCCATTTTATTTTGAATGCTCTGCACATTCAGGTACAAAACCTTAAGGCTCGTCCTTTTAATGTACCCTACTATTTTTTACAATGTTATTATGTTCTATGGTAAGAAGTCTTACAACACCAGGTTAAAGTCCAACAGGTTTGTTTCAAACACGAGTTTTCGGAGCGCAGCTCCTTCCTCAGGTGAATGGAGAGGTATGATCAAGAAACATTGGAAATATCCAGAAACTGGAACGGAACATTCCTGCCTGGTGATTGTCGCACGGTGCCCGTTCATTCGTTGTCGCAGTGTCTGCATGGTCTGCATGGAATGTTCCCTTCCAGTCGGGAAACACTTCAGCAGTCAAGGGCATTCAGCCTCGGATCTCCGGGTAAGCATTCTTCAAGGCAGCCTTCAGGACACGCGACAACGCAGAATTGCCGAGCAAAAACCTATAGCTAAGTTCCGCACGCATGAGTGCGGCCTCAACCGGGAACTTGGATTCATGTCGCATTACATTCACCCCCCACCATCTGGCCTGGACTTGCAAAATTCCACTAACTGTCCTGGCTTGAGACAATTCACACCTCTTTAACCTGTGATTATCCCTCTCTCTGGATCTGTAATGATTTGATTACCTGCAAATGCTTGCATTCCAAGCATTGTCCGGCATCTCTGATTTTGTCTATATAAATGTTTCTGGATCATACCTCTCCATTCACCTGAGGAAGGAGCTGCGCACCGAAAGCTCGTGTTTGAAACAAACCTGTTGAACTTTAACCTGGTGTTGTAAGACTTCTTACTGTGCTCACCCCAGTCCAACGTCGGCATCTCCACATTATGTTCTATGTTCTATGATACAGGCCCTTGATTTCTCTGCCTATTACTCTTCTTTTTCTCCTCTCTGTCTTTTTCTCTTGTTCCTGTTTCCCCCTGCTCTGAAGCCTTACATTGGTTCCCATCCCCCTGCTATATTAGTTTAACTCTCCCCAACCGCTCTAGCAACACCCCCCCCCCCCCCCCCCCCCACCCCCCATCAACCCAGGACATCGGTCCCTGTTCAGCCAAGCTGTACCTCAGCCCACTTCTGCAGTCAGGCAGCCTCCACACTCTGTCCAGGAGCAGCAAATAAAAATACAACCTGGAAGGGGGTAGCAAAGACGGTGCCAAGAGTGGTGGGATCCAGGGTCAAGCCAGGCTGGGGACTCGCAATTTTTGGGGTGACAGTGGAGCCGGGAGTGCAGGAGGCGATAGAGGCCGGGGTCCTGGCCTTTGCGTCCCTAGTAGCCCGGCGGAGGATCTTGCTCCAATGGAAGGATGCGAGGCCCCCAAGCGTGGAGGCCTGGATCTCGGATATGGCAGGGTTCATCAAATTGGAGAGGGTGAAATTTGCCCTGAGGGGATCAGTACAAGTGTTTTTCAGGCGGTGGCAGCCCTTTCTGGACTTCCTGGCAGAAAGGTAGGGAAATAGGCCGACAGCAGCAGCAACCCAGGGTGTTGGGGGGGGGGGGGGGGGGGGGGGGGAAGGGAGAACTGTACACATGGGTTTGTGGAGGGTGCTATCTCTCTCCCTTGTTTTCTTTTTTACTTTTTCTCTTTTCTCTGTCTTTTGGTTTCTGTTTTGTTTTTTTTGTTTTTTCCGTTTGTTTGAAGTTGCTCTTGCAGCTGGGGGGCACTGTTTACGGGGTGTTATCGCGGGTGTACGTTAATAGAGTTATGATGTTTATATTTTGTATTTTGTAAAAACTTCAATAAAAATTATTTATAAAAAAATAAAAAATAAAAAAAATAAAAATACGACCTGTGGGCAGCCAATTTTACAGGTCAGGTTTACAGAGTCAGGAAATCTCTCAAACCATGGTTTGAATTTGTTGTTGTCCTGAGCTTTTAGTCAAGCAAAATGCCTTTTTATAATCCCTTACTCCACACATGGCACACCGGTGAGAAAATGGGATGTTTTAGAAATGTCTGTGGATTCATCAAGTTATATAACCATGTCACTGTCAGACAGCTGAGGAGAAATGTATGGAAGAACATGTTTTCTGACATCAGCAGTCTGTTGTTTGAGAGTCCTATTGATATTGACCTTTGTTCCAGTTCCTTGGCCTTCCACTCTCCAAAGCTTTCCCTTATGATTTGTTTGGCAAACTATATTTTCAACTACTTCTTTGCTCAGCAAGAATATGTGATTTTGTTTTGCTTTTGCAGTTTTCTGCACTAAGTAGAAGGAGACTTTTTATTAGTGGTAGTTGTACATTTTATAACTTTTTAAAAAATACATTTAGAGTACCCGATTCATTTTTTCCAATTAAGGGGCAATTTAGCATGGTCAATCCACCTAACCTGCACATCTTTGGGTTGTGGGGCGAAACCCATGCAAACACGGGGAGAATGTGCAAACTCTACACAGACAGTGACCCAGAGCCGGGATCGAACCTGAGACCTCGGCACCGTGAGGCTGCAGGGCTAACCCACTGCGCCACCGTGCTGCCCTCATTTTATTACTGTTTAGTACTGACTAGTTCTTTAGCATTAACTCAACAATGAACAGCGTTGGTGCTTACATATTGTATGATTGTTAAATGCCCCAGTTATTTGGAGAATTTTAAAGATGCAGTAGACAGTACTTGTACACAAATTACACATTACAATTGAACAATATATCTTCTTTCACAGTAAATAACCCTGAATTCAAACAGTGGTATCAACTGGGGAATTCAAACCCTGAATTCTAGAATATAGAACAGTACAGCACAGAACAGGCCCTTCGGCCCTCAATGTTGTGCCGAACAATGATCACCCCACTTAAACCCACGTAACCTGTATACCCGTAACCCAACAATCCCCCCATTAACCTTACACTACGGGCAATTTAGCATGGCCAATCCACCTAACCCGCACATCTTAGGACTGTGGGAGGAAACCGGAGCACCCGGAGGAAACCCACGCACACACAGGGAGGACGTGCAGACTCCACACAGACAGTGACCCAGCCGGGAATCGAACCTGGGACCCTGGAGCTGTGAAGCATTGATGCTAACCACCATGCTACCGTGAGGGCCAGGGATGTACTTCTGAGGCTGTATAAGGCTCTGGTCAGACCCCATTTGGAGTATTGTGAGGGCGTGTCATGTCTCTCCCGCCCTTTTAAATTACCTTCTCTCATCTCCTCTCACTCCTTTCGGTCCCTTGCTGCCTCTATCCCTTCTCCTCCCCACCCATTCCTTGTTTCCCCATCTCCCATTTCTCCTCTTCTCTCCCCTTTATCCCCATTCCCTCACTGTCCATCTCTCTTCATTCTGCCCCACCTGCATTCCCCTTTCTTTCCCTTTTATCCTCTCCCCTTACACTCCCTCCCATCCGTGGGCGGCACGGTAGCACAGTGGGTAGCACTGTTGCTTCACAACTCTATGGTCCCAGGTTCGATTCCCAGCTTGGGTCACTGTCTCTGTGCAGTCTGCATGTTCTCCCTGTGTCTGCGTGGCTTTCCTCTGGGTCCTCTGTTTCCTCCCACAAATCCCAAAAGAAGTGCATTAGGTAACTTGGATATTCTGAATTCTCCCTCCGTGTACCCGAACAGGCACTGGAATGTGGCGACTAGGCCCTTTTCACAGTATTGTGAGCAGTTTTGGGCCCCATATCTAACAAAGGATGTGCTGGCCTTGGAAAGGGCCCAGAGGAGGTTCACAAGAATGATCCCTGGAATGAAGAACTTGTCGTGTGAGGAACGTTTGAGGACTCTGGGTCTGTGCTCGTTGGAGTTTAGAAGGTTGAGAGGGGACCTTATTGAAATGGACAAGATACAGCAAGGCCTGGATAGAGTGGACATGGAGAGGATGCTTCCATTTGTATGAAAAACTAGAACCAGAGGACACAATCTCAGATTAAAGGGACGATCCTTTAAAACAGAGATGAGGAGGAGTTTTTTCAGGCAGAGGGTGGTGAATCTGTTGAACTCTTTGCCGCAGAAGGCTATGGAGGCTAATTCATTGGGTGTCTTTAAGACAGAGATAGATATGTTCTTGATTAATAAGGGGATCAGGGGTTATGGGGAGAAGGCAGGAGAATGGGGATGAGAAAATATCAGCCATGATTGAATGGCGGAGGAGACTCAATGGGCCGAGAGGCCTAATTCTGCTCTTATGTCTTATGGTCTTATTTCTACAGTTTTACGGGATTAATGGAGGCTAAGGCCAGGAATTTACAGCCCCGCCACGTTGTGTCTCCACCTCACCCGCCTGCCCTGGCGGATGTGATGGCACATTTAAATTGAGTTTATTTCATCAGGACGGTAATATTCCACAGGGTGGGAGGGATTGTAACATCCTGGCCCTTATATTTTTTGAACTTTCTTTTTTTGAAAATATTTTTATTGGAATGTTTGCACTTAATATCAAACTTTGCAGAATATAGAAACAATAATAACCAAAATAATAATAACACCAACACCAGTATCACAAGTTGCCACTGTATCTGTGACAATAGTCCCAGTACTATCATTTCCCTACATTATTTACATTAGTGTGTATCACACAGTATTTTTTTAAAGTGCTCTTATTGGGATTCCTGCCCCTATTTCTTATGTTTTTTTCCCCTCAAGTTTTCATTTTCAACTCCAATTTACCTTTGCCTTTTTCTTCTCTCTCTTCTCTCTTCTCCTCTCACCTATCCCTTTATCCTCGGCTCTTCACCCCTTCTACCAGTCTGCATGTCCCCCCTATTTTTTCCCTCTCATCACTCTTCACTCTCCCACTTCTTCTCCTTCCTCTTCATGTCTCTCCCGCCCTTTTAAATTACCTTCTCTCATCTCCTCTCACTCCTTTCGGTCCCTTGCTGCCTCTATCCCATCTCCTCCCCACCCATTCCTTGTCTCCCCATCTCCCATTTCTCCTCTTCTCTCCCCTTTATCCCCATTCCCTCACTGTCCAACTCTCTTCATTCTGCCCCACCTGCATTCCCCTTTCTTTCCCTTTTATCCTCTCCCCTTACACTCCCTCCCATCCGTGGGCGGCACGGTAGCACAGTGGGTAGCACTGTTGCTTCACAACTCTATGGTCCCAGGTTCGATTCCCAGCTTGGGTCACTGTCTCTGTGCAGTCTGCATGTTCTCCCTGTGTCTGCGTGGCTTTCCTCTGTTTCCTCCCACAAATCCCAAAAGAAGTGCATTAGGTAACTTGGAGATTCTGAATTCTCCCTCCGTGTACCCGAACAGGCACTGGAATGTGGCGACTAGGGCCGTTTCACAGTAACTTCATTGCAGTGTTAATGTAATCCTACTTGTGACAATAAAGATTATTATTATCCCCTCTCTCCCCCCTCCTCTTCACCCCCCCCCCCCATCACATGTCAACCTATGGTTAGACAGCCTACTGAGTGTAAAAGCTCACACATAAATTGTGGCAATTTGTGTTCCCATGGAAACATGTTTGATCAAGAATTCAAGAAGCTCAGAAGAAGTGACCATGTGGAACAGGAAAATAAGTGTGAAGAGATGGAACAAAAAGATTTGCTGGTGAGTTCATAGGAAAGTTGCAAACTTGATTTCCCTGCACAATCACAATAAGGCCAACATGAGAAGTAACATTGCAGCGTTAAACGGAAGCTTTGTACAATAACTGGTGTCTGCTAACTTTTAGCATTGTAGCACTTAATCTCTGGTTTCTGCTCAGCCTTCCCAGTTAAACATGGTGATAGCTCAGACTGCCACCCACACTAACTTTCCATTACATGACCTGGCGTTGCTAGAAATCATATGGTATTCATTTGCTTCAACTCTCTGCAGTCTCAGAGACTATACCATCAACTCTTCATGAAAAGCATTGCTAAATTAGAATCTATGTATTTTAAAACAGTACTTTTCATGAGAAAGCTTATATTTATTCAAAAGATTATTTATAGTAAATGTATAACTGACCACACTTCCTTAGCATATTATAATATTTTCCAATCATCTGTCAGGTAAATAACAACTGCAATGCTTATTTACAAGTAACTACAATGCAGAGGCTTACAGCCACATGGCTGCGAATCAGCTTCCAGGATCGAACTGATACAGAAACAGACGCTTGCTAAGGTGACGCCTACCCTGCCACCCTGACTGGCCACTACCCAGTCCGGCACATTCAGAAACACCAGGTTTAGTCTGGTCCTAAGACGCAGGCCCATCAACAATTCTGCTGTCAGCACTCCCATTGTAGAGTGTGCAGTGGTTGGTTCTGCAACCGAGAAAGAATCGTGAGATTCTGATCTCCAGGGCCGCCCTTGATTGCTACTTAAGACCCGTCTTGAAGATTTTGCTGCATGTCCAGCCAATCTGTGGGATGCTGGTAAGGCACAGTCTTGATATGCTTGATACCATTTAAGGAGGTGAAATTTTGAAATTCAGCGCTCAGGAAGACTGTTCCATTATCTGACACTCTGACTTCAAGGCCGGGATTCTACAAAATCCCGGCCAAGTGTTAACGCCAGTGTAAACACCGGAGTGGTGTACGCCGGCGTCAACGGGTCTCCTGGCCCAGCAATTCACGGTTTTTTTGGGGGCTAGCACAGTGCCGGAGTGGTGCACGCTGCTCCGGCGCCGAAAGGCAGCCCTGCATGCCCGGTGCAGATCCGCGCATGTGCGCCACGGCCATCTCCACGGCGGCGCATCCGCGGGGTTGCCGTCTCTGTGGTGGCACGGAGCAACGTGTCGGGGACCTAACACAAGGCAGCACGGAAAGAGGTAGGCCCCCTCCAGATCGCGCCCGCCCGCTGATCGGAAGCGCCCGATCGTGGGCCTGGACCCAGTGGAGGCCCTCCCCCAGAGTCAGATCCCCCCCCCCAAACCAGGACAATGATTAACTCTACCCCACCTCGACCCCTTTGTTTTCATCCCATTTCATTTTAACTGTCTTTTACCATTTCTTTCTTTCTTGCCTTTCTTTATATATATTTATCCCCCCTATCTTATCCCCCTTTTCTTACCTTTTCTCCCCTTTGCTTCCCCCTTCCCCTCCCCCACATCTACATCTGTCACAGTTTACACTCTGATGTTAGTTTCTCTGCTGTTTGGCCTTTCACACCTTTTGTTCTCTCTGGGGCTGCCATTAGTGCTCTTTGCCTTGGTTTCTGTGGCTATTAGCACCCTGTTCGCTTGGTTTCTGTTGCTATGACTCATTCTCTCACTCATTCTTTCACTCCATAGTATAAATATTTCCCTCTTTCTCTGTCTGTTTGCTTTGACAAAGGGTTATCTGGACTCGAAACATTAGTTCTTTTCTCTCCCTACAGATGCTGCCAGACCTGCTGAGATTTTCCAGCATTTTCTCTTTGGTTTCAGATTCCAGCATCCACAGTAATTTGCTTTTACCCACATCTTATTTCAACTTCTCCCTCTCAAACTGCAGGGTAAATTCTATCATATTGTGGTCACTGCCCCCTAAGGATTCCTTCACCTTCAGTTCCTTAATCAAGTCTGCCTCATTCCACATCACCAAATTCAGAATTGCCTGTTCCCTAGCAGGCTCTGTCACAAGCTCCTCCAAAAAATATCTTTTAGACATTCCACAAATTCCTTTTCTTGGGATCCACTACCAACTTGATTTTCCCAGTCTACCTGCATATTGAAGACCCCCATGATTATTGTAATATTGCCCTTTCTACATGCCTTTTCTATCTCCTGATTTATTTTCTGCCCCACATCATGACCACTGCTAGGGGCCTGTACAGAACTCCCATCAGGGTCTTTTTACCTTTGCGATTCCTCAACTCTACCCACAGAGATTCTATGCCTTCTGATCCGATATTGCTCCTTGCTATCGACTTAACTTCATTTCTTCCTAACAATGCAACCCCGCCCCCTTTGCCCACCTGCCTGTCCTTTTGATATGACACATATCCTTGTATATTTAGATCCCAGCCCTGATCCCCTTGCAGCCACGTCTCTAATGTCCACAACATCGTACCTGCCAATTTCAATGTGCGCAACAAGCTCATTTACCTTGTTCCATATGCTGCACGCATTTAGAAACAACACCCTCAATCCTACATTGACTACCTCCCTTCTCACATTTGTCACCTTTTTTGCTCTGCCTGAGGGTGATGTTGTTCTCTTATTTTGGTTCTCTATTTCCCCTTCAGTTATTACACCTTCTAAGCTCACATTCTGGTTTCCACCCCCTGCCAAACTAGTTTAAATCCTCCCAAGTGACTCTAGCCAACCTCCCAGCCAGGATATTGGTGCCCCTCCAGTTTCAGTGCAAGCCCTCCTTCTTGTACAGGTCCCACCTGACCTGGAAGAGATCCCAATGCTCCAGAAACCCTCCCTCCTACACCACAGTTTAGGGATGTGTTTAGCTGCACTATCCTCCTATTTCTAGCTTCACTGTCATGTGGCACAGGGAGCAATCCTGAGATTACAACCCCAGAGGTCATCCACAGAAGCGCCTATCTGTGCCCCTTACTATAGAGTCCTATAACTATCACTCTCTTGCACCTGCCCTCCCCTGCTGAGCAATAGAGCCAGTTGTGGTGCCACTGTTATGACTGCTGTTGTTTTCCCCTGATAGGCTATCCCCCCAACAGTATCCAAAACAGTATACCTGTTAGAGAGGGGAACAGCCACAGGGGATTCCTGGACTGACTGCCCTTCCTAGCAATCGCCCATTTGTCTGCCTGCACCTTGGGTGTGACCACGTCTCTATAACTCCTATCTATGGCGCTTACCGCCACCTGCATGCTCCTAAGTGCCTCCAACTGCTGCTCCAACCAAACCACAAGTACTGTAAGGAGCTGCCATTGGTTACACTTCTTGCAGATTTAGTCGACCGGACTGTTGGAAGCGTCATGGATCTCCGACATATCACAGTTAGAGCACTGCACGCAGTTGAGTGATATTTATGCACTCGTTAATTAATTCAAAATAAATACATAAATTGTTATCAGATTAAGTTTAATTAACTATATGGCCTGGCGTTAGATTTTTACTGTAAAATTAAAGGCTAAATACTAATATCTGCCCTCAGGTTTAGTTACTCCTCTACCTAGTTAATTAATTAGTTTTAATTAGTTTTTTAATGTTTTTTTTCCAAATTTACCAGATACCCTACCAGCCAATCAGGTCACAGCTTTACTGAAGTCCTGCCTCTCTCTCTGCGCTCTTTACTGAAGTCCTGCCTCTCTCTCCGTGCTCTGTACTGAAGTCCTGCCTCTTTCTCCGTGCTCTTTACTGAAGTCTCGCCTCTCTCCGCGCAATTTACTGACGTCCTGCCTCTCTCTCTGCGCTCTTTACTGAAATCCTTTCTCTCTCTCCGTGCTCTTTACTGAAGTCTCGCCTCTCTCTCCATGCTCTTTACTGAAGTCTCGCCTCTCTCTCCATGCTCATTACTGAAGTCTCGCCTCTCTCCGCGCTCTTTACTGAAGTCATGCCCCTCTCTCTCAACAAACTTGGCAGAAACGCACACAGTAATTCACTATTCCTAAAAACAACTTGAGCTCAGATGTTTTTCTGCCAGATATACTATGACTCGTATCAGACCTTGCCATTGTTTTCTGGGAAATAGCACATGCTGATGATACACCAAAAGGTAGGCACGTATACTGAAACAAACCTTTGTGCTTGTTTATCGTAACATAACCTCGGGAAGCCTCCATCCAACTCATGTTGCTGATATGCATGATTCATATCTAGCTTTCTATAAGACTGACCTCCAGCCAGATTTGTGTACAAGTCTTCAATATTGGGGATTGGATACTTTTCTAATTTGGCAGCCTGATTAACTGTTAATTTGTAATCTCCACAGATGCGGATGGTCTTGTCAGGTTTTATCACAGGGTCTATGGGTGCTGCCCACTCTGCGAATAGAACTGGTTGGATAATATCCAGTTCTCCCAATCTCTTCGATTCCATATCCAACATTCCTCACAAGGTGTATGGTACTGGTCTCACTCTAAAATTGAGGGGTTGCCTCCGGATCTTCACCTGGAGGCCTTTTAGTCCAGCTAACCCGTCATGAAAAATGTCCTCATCCCTTTTCATTTAAAAAAATATATTTTTATTCAAATTTTTTATTTTATATAATACAAAACTAGAACAAAGCACCGGTACAAACATAAAACCCCCAAAACCCAGACTACCCACTCCCACAACCTATCCCCTCCTTTCTTCCCTTCTACCCCTCTCTCCCTTAATAACTAACGATGACCAACTCCTTAAAGTAAACAATAAGTGTCCATCTTTGTTAAAACCCTTCAATTGCTCCCCTCACGGTGTATTTGACTTTCTCAAGATATCGGAACTCCATCAGATCTCACAGCCACACTGAGCACTGGGCAGAGAAACAGACCTCCATCCCAGCAGTCCTCCCCTCTGGGCAATCAGTAAGGCAAAGGTCAGGATATCGTTCCCCCGTGCCCGTCTGCAGCTCCAGCAAGTCTAACACCCCAAATATGGCCGCTCAGGGACAGAGCTGAGCTCAATTTTCAGAATCACCGACATGGTGCTAAAGAAGGAGATGCAGAAACCCACAAGCTTAGGGCAGGACCAGAACATGTGCACATGGTTGGCTGCACTATTTGAGCAGTGCTCGCACTTGTCTGCTGCCCCTGCAAAAAAAAAGACTAATTCTGCAACTTAGTCAGATGTGCTCTATAAACTACTTTGAGTTGGATTAAACCAAGTCTCATGCACCCAGACGTGGCGTTCACCCTACGCAGGGCCTCACTCCACACCTCCTCACTTAATATGGGCCCTAACTCCTCCTCCCACCTGGCCTTAACCCCCTCCACCAACACTGAATCCTCTGCCATAATCCGTCCATAAATACCCAAAGTACTCCTTTCCTTCGATCCTGCGAATGAAAGAACCCTCTCCATTAGAGAGGTTGGCGGCAACACGGGGAATGTTGGGAAAATCCATTTCGCAAAGTTGCAAACTTGTAAATATCTGAATGAGTCAAGTTGCGAGAGCCCAAACTTTTCCGACAGTTCCTCTGAACTGGCAATCCGTGCCTCCAGAAACAGATCACCCACTCTCTCCAACTCCTCCCCTCCCACTCCCCAAAAGTGGTATCCAGTCTCGCAGGCTCGAACAGATAATTCGCAAAAGTAGGTGCCAGCTTCGACACTGGCCACAATTTAAAATGCTGTCAAAATTGTCTCCATATCTTCAAAGTGGAGACAACCACTGAATTTGCCGAATACTTTGCCGAGAATGGGAGTGAGGCCTTCGCTAATGCCCTCAGGCACAACTCTACACGACTTTGATTCCATCGCAACCACGAGGCTCCCGGATCACTACACCAACCCAACACCTTCTCCGCATTAGCTGCCCAGTAATAAAGTATCAGGTTCAGCAAAGACGAGCCCCCCTGACTGCCTATCCCTTTAAAAGGCTGTCTTATGAATCCTCGCGGTCTTGCCCGGCCATATAAAGGGCGTAATCAACTTTTCAACTCCCCAAAAAAGGATTTAGAGAGAAAGACCAATAGACACTGGAACAAAACTTAAAATCTTGGCAAAATGTTCATCTTGATTGACTGAACCCCAGCCGCCAAAGACAAGGGAAGATTATCCCACCTTGGCAGATCGATCCTGACCCGCCTACCAAACTCGTATAATTCAGTTTACGGAAACAGGTCCAATCCCAGGCTACTTGGACCCCCCAGATACTGGGTTATGGGGATAGGGTGGTGTGGGTTTGGGTAGGGTGCTCTTTCCAAGCGCCGGTGCAGACTTGATGGGCCGAATGGCCTCCTCCTGCACTGTAAATTCTATAATAATCTATGATTAAAGCTAGAATCAGCCATACGAAAAGGCAGCACCCCGAGATTAACTCCCCACCCCCAGGGGATATCTGGAAACTCATTTAGTCCCAAGTACAACTTGCACCCTGAAAAAGAGCCAAAGCACCTCAGCAGTTCTATTATGTCGCCCATGGTGGGGACCGGGTCCGTCACATAAAGTTAAAGATCATCAGCGTACTCCACCCCTCACCTCACTATCCCCTTCTACTTATCTGAAGCCCTCAAGGCGATTACAAAAGTCTCTATCACCAATGCAAACAAGAGGACGGACATAGGGTACCCCTGCCCCTGTTTAATAGGAAGTACCCCGTATTCATGTTATTGGTGCGGACACTAGCTGTTGGGGCCTGTACAACAGTCGTATCCAAGACACAAACTTGGGACCCAACCCAAACTTCTCCAAGACCTCAAAAAGTTACCCCCATTTTACCCTATTGAATGCCTTCTCGGTATCTAATGCAACAATTACCTCTGAAACAGGCTCCTCAGATGGGGAAAGTACCACATTTAGCAGGCACTGAAAGTTAGACGACAATTGCTGGCCTTTGACAAAACCATTCTGACCTTCACCAAGAACTTGAGGAAGACATGGTTCCAGCCTTGGCCAATTTCTTGGCGTCCACATTAAGTAGAGAAATCGGGCAGTATGACCACATTCCAGGGGGTCCTTATCCTTTTTTAACAGAAGTGAAATTGATTCTCGCATCAGCATCTCAGGCAGGGAACTCCATGTTCCAGAGCCCTCGAACATTCCCAATAATAACAGCATCCCACAAACGTCTAAAATTCTACCGGGAACCCATCTGGCCCCGGGGTCTTACCTGTCTGCATCTTCTCTATTGTTGGCCCAATTTTGGATTCATGGCTCCCCCCAGAATCAACTGATGCATACCCAAGTCTGGTATTGCCACCAACAACTTTCTCATGAATGTTACATCATCCCAGTTTGGGGCGTACACACTCACTAACACCTCGAAGTTACCTTTCAGCATCCCAGTGCCTATAACATACCGACCTCCCTGATCCGCTATGACCCTTCCCGCAAGAAAATGTATCCTATGTGAATTAGGATCACCACTCCCCGGGCCCTACTATCAAATTCCAAGTGAAAGGGGGCAGCACGGTGGCGCAGTGGGTTAGCCCTGCAGACTCACGGCGCCGAGGTCCCAGGTTCGATCCCAGCTCTGGGTCACTGTCCATGTGGAGTTTGCACATTCTCCCCATGTTTGCATGAATTTGGCCCCCAGAACCCAAAGATGTGCAGGGGAGGTGGATTGGCCACGATAAATTAACCCTTAATTGGAAAAAATGAATTGGGCACTCTAACAATTTTTTTTAAAATTCTGAGTGAAACATCTGGCACACCAAACCCTTTCCAAGCCGAGTTTGATCCCTCGCCCGCAGGTGGGTCTCTTACAGCAACACCAAACGGCCCTTAAATTCTTCAAGTGAGAGAAAATTCTTGACCATTTCACCGGGCCCCTCAAACCCCTAACGTTCCATGTGACTTCTCAAGTCAGCCATTTCTATCCCCTCCTCCTTCCAAGTTCCTAGAACCAAGGCCCACCCAAGATGACCACAAGCCCAACCTGTAAGGTGAGACAAAGAAAAACCTCTGGTCACCATCAGCAATCTACCCTTCCCCCTCCCCTCCCCGAACATAGAAACTTGCAAGCTACTTCCCAACGAACAATGCTTTCTCCTTACTTTCCCCCTCCTCCTATGAAACAACCCTCCTCGGCACATCTAAACCTGTCCAAACAGGTCCAACAGGCTGCAGCCCCCTCCCCCCTATCTCACTACCATTCACTAGCTAAGATCTATCTGCTAGTGAGGTATCCCCCTCCAGACCCACACCCAAAGAACAAAGATGAGAAACAGAAACTCCCCCGCAGCTCACCCCCCCCCCCCCCCACCCCTCGCTCTCCCCCCCGCTACATATTATCCACATTACTGTCTTAATCATTCCCCCCAACTTCTTTGGCTCTCCCAACAACGTATACACTCCAATATCAAAAGAATAAACTCCAGTTAATCAAACATATATACAAAAATATCAAAGAATCCCCAAACAATCCTATCCCATCAATACCCATTAAAGATTAAAGTTTCACTCAAATCCACTCAGTTCAGTCCAAATGCCTGGGCGGGATTCTCCGGTCGCCGATGCCGAATCGTGTTCGGTGATCGGCCGGAGAATACCAGTTTCCGACCAAATTGGGGGCGGTGCCATTTCGTGATGCTCTGCCCCCTACATAGTGGTATACTTGCACAGTACGGCGCGCCCCATGTCAACGGCCTCAGGACATTGTCTGAGGCCCACCCCCAATTCCCCGCCCCCGACAGCCGAGTTCCCGACGGCGTCGGTCGCGTGTGGTCTAATCCGTCGGGAACTCAGCGTGGCAGCTGCGGGCTCAGTCCAGCGCCGCCACAGTCGGGAAAGGGAAGATCCTCAGGCGAGTGGGGACATTGTCAGGGGCTGGTGCACTGTTGGGGGGGTGGTCTGGGGCCCTCGAGCCTGCCAAAGGGGAGGCAGCTTTTTTGCAGGCCAGGTCTGTGTGCAGCTGGTGCCATGTTGCATGGTGCAGCCGCTGTGGGCCGCCGCCGTGCGCATGCACGGACACAGACCCAGCAATTCTCCGGGCCGTATTGGCAGCTAGAGCCTGGTGCTCTACGCTGCCCACATGCTAGCCCCCAACCAAACAGACCATCGATGGCTCGTTTGCGCCAAATGTTCGGTTGTAAAACGCTACAGTTCCCATGTCGGCCTGGGGACATAGCCTCAGAATCGGAGAATCCAGCCCCTTGTGTTTTGATGAAAGCCTCCGCCTCCTCCTCCGTCCCAAGGAAATTATTCTTTGAATTGTGCGTGACTCTCGATCTTGCCGGGTATACCACACCAAAATGTTTTTGTATAACCCTGACATCGCCCCATTAAAGGTCGCACCCCTCTTTGAAAGCTCTGCCCTGACATCCTGATAAATCTGAATGCTGCTGCCTTTCCACCTCACAACCCGGTTTTCTTGGGCCCATTTTAGGACCTACTCCTTCATCCGGTAACTACGGACACATACTATCATTCACGGCTCATTCGCCCATGGGGGCTTCAGCTGGAATGTTCAGTGGGCCCTATCCTGGTCATGAGGGAACATTTGTTCATCCCCTCCATCTCCCCATCAACTTTGTAAACATCTGAGCAAAGTACTTTTTAAAAATAATTTTAGATGAA
Organism: Scyliorhinus canicula; assembly: GCF_902713615.1. NCBI lineage: Eukaryota > Metazoa > Chordata > Chondrichthyes > Carcharhiniformes > Scyliorhinidae > Scyliorhinus > Scyliorhinus canicula. Next base: position 167,788,152 of record NC_052148.1, read on the forward strand.
TTAAAATTAATTTGTTTTTTCCAATTATGGGGTAATTTAGCGTAGCCAATTCACCTAGCCTGCACATCTTTGGTTGTGGGGGCGAAACCCATGCAAACACAGGGAGAATGTGCAAACTCCACAAAGACAGTGACCCAGAGCCGGGATCGAACCTGGGACCTTGGCGCTGTGAGGCAGCAGTGCCTGAGCAAAGTACTTGGTCTGCCTTGGGCCCTCCATCCCCTCCGACAACCCCACAATCCTGAAGTTCTGCCTCCTCGACCTGTTCTCCAAGTCTTTGACCACCGCCCTCAGGTCGTTAGTCCTCTCCACCACCAGCAGCTCAGCTTCCAGTGAGGAGATTTGTTGACTATGTTGCGACAAGGTCTCCTCCACCCCCTCCGACACCTCTCCATGCTCCTTCACTGCCTCTGCAGTTCTTCTCAATCTCTCTCTTATTGGGCCCAGCGCGTCCTCAACAGACGTTCTGAGGGTCTCGAGCATTTCCCTTCCTTGCCTCTCAAAGTGCTTGCCGAATTGTCTCTCAAACTCAAATGCCAATACCTCCATCAGCGTTTCGACCTTGATAGGCGAGACCGACCAGGCCGCCTCCACCATCTTTGGTCCCAACAAGCTTCACACCTTCTCTGTCCCGCTGAAGGGCTACAACTCGTACCCTTCTTTCCAACATTCTTTTCACGGCTTTCACATCTTCTCACAAAACACAGTTAGGTTGGCTGAAATTATCAACCAATTTTCCCTGGTAACCGGGCTAAAAGGACCAAAAAGCAAGGACTCTGGCGGGAGCTACCTAATGTGCGACCTTCTCCTACATGCCACCATCAAACGTTCCTCATACTTCTTGATTAACGCAGGCAGTCCCTCTTCTCACACTTGGAAGATCTCCATCCAGTTTAACTTGAATACCTTAAACCAATCACGGCCCAAAAGACTTGGCCCTTTGGTGCACTATCAATTACGACGAGACGAGAGTAGAGGGTAATCGAGGCTTTATTACGCAGAGATATGTAGCCTCCCGCAGCTGCTGCTGAAACGGCTGCAGCTCGGAGAGCCCACACATTTATACTCCACCTACTGGGCGGAGCCAGCAGGCAGGGATCTACCCCCGTACCTGTAGTACAGGAGCCTTATTGTAATACACCTCATATGTGATATATACAACAGTGGTTGTATACCACACCCTTGACCTGGCAGTATTATAATTGGGAGTTGAGCGGACTGCTACTGATAGGTTACACGTACTGTGGTAGTACCTTTTATCCTGATGGCTTCTCCTGTGTAAGTGGTTAGTTTTGCTGCAGTACCCCTGTAGCAAACTCAAGGGCTGGACTCCTTTTTGTAAAGATCAAAATGCGTGTGTTCCTATCACCGTAGCAGAGGCTTCTGTGTCAACTTCCATCTTTAAGGGCCAACCGTTTACCAAAAGCATATCAGTAATGGGGGTTACTTTGCCCACTTTCACATTGAACAATGAGTAATCATTTAAATCCGTAGTACGGATTATTAAGTACTTAGGATGTATTACTAACTCTGTTACTCGGTAGACTTGACTTGCTTTTACATTGGTGCCTGTGACCTTTCCTATGGCAGAAAAAAAATTAGCCTCCTTATACTTGTAGGCTTCAGGGGAGTGATTATTCCTGCACTGCTAACACTCTACTTAAATCCTAGGCGATTGATTGGCTCTTCTAAATCTTTTTGTTCTATTTGTGGTTGCATTTGCTTCCCTTTTTAAAATGATATCTTAATTTCTGGTGCCACTGCTGACTGCAGCTTCCTGCCCTAACTGGTGGATCGTGCCATTTTGCAAGCTCTGAAGCTCCAGTGCCCCCCCCCTTCTCAGCGCTCTCCATCCCCAAACTATCTCCAGCACCTTCTTAAAATTTATATCTGCCTCTGCGAATAACTTCCGTTGGATGGCCTTGTTATTTATTCGGCAGATTGAACGGTCCCGCAACATATCGCTGAGAGTGGCTCCGAAGTTGCAATACTCTGCGATCTGTCTTAACTTGATAATATAAGTTGCAATAGTTTCCGCAGGGGATCCCCCGGTTGAGTTAAACTTAAATCGCTGCAGTAATCCGATGGCTTTGGGTGGTAATATGCTTCCACCAATTCTCAGTGAATGACTTATTGTCTTGGAGACGTGAGGCTGCATAATAAATTGCAGGCCTGGGTCTCAGATGCGCTCAGAAGAATTGCCTTTCCCTTTCCCTCCTCCTCTTAAAAAGTTGCCCAATTATTCAATGAATTGTGTCCAACTTTCCATAGAGGAATCAAAAAGGTCTACCCGTCCAAATAAGGTGATTTCTGCAAACCGTCTTCTCTTTCTCAAATCGAATTGAACTTCAACGTGAATTCATACTCACAATCTTGGGACCACTTTTTTTCTTTTATCCTCATCACCAATGTAATATTTCCCATTCACCAGTTGGGTAAATAACAACTGTAATGTTTATTTACGTATAACTACAATGCGGGTGCTTGCAGCTCATGGCTACAAATGAGCTCCCAGGTTCGAACTGGGCTGTTTAGCACACTGGGCTAAATCGCTGGCTTTGAAAGCAGACCAAGAAGGCCAGCAGCACGGTTTGATTCCCGTAACAGCCTCCCCGAACAGGCGCTGGAATGTGGCGACTAGGGGCTTTTCACAGTAACTTCATTCAAGTCTACTCGTGACAATCAGCGATTTTCATTTCATTTCATTTCATACAGACACACACGCTTACTCGTATGACAACCCCCTCCACGGTCCCTGATTGGTTACCTGGGTCACGTGACCCCCCCCCCCACCCTCGGCAGATCGGCCCATAACAGGGTAAACACCAGACATATTATGGTTTAGGCTCACATAGTGGTTGCTTTAGTTTCTAAACATGCTGAACCTAAACTCCTTGGGCCCAATGCCATACTGAGAGTAGGGACGAGATTCTCCGTCCCGCTGCACCCATTTTCAAGTGTAGCGTGCCCTCATCGGCAGCAGGATCCTCCTTCCCAGCAGCCGGCAAATGGGGTTTCCCATTGTGAGCACCCCACGCCACCGGGAAATCTGACGAAGTGCACTGCCGGCGAAGCAGAGGATCCCGCTGACGAACAATCAAGCCCCAGATGTCCACGCCCCATCGGGACCATGAGAATGGAAATTCAGACAGGAACTTGAAATTCACATTATTTTATGCATCCCAACTTGTTTCGAGCACAAAACCTTTGCATATGTTGGGGCAACAATCTGCTGTGAAAAAGCAGAAGTAGGATGTAGGTTTACGTCAGTGCTCTCTAAAAGCCGGGTTCCCCTTGTTGATAAAACTGGAAAAAGGAATTTAAACTGATAATAAGAGTTTCTGTAACATAATGTGGATGCGCATCGACAACGATCCACACAGTGAAATCTAGATTTGAGCTCCACCACAATAGGAGGATTCTGAGCTGAAATCAAATATTCCTTCACAAACATTAAACAGTCAGTCACCAACCAAGCTGTTCCCACACAACCTCCAGCTGTAACCAACTGTGCAGCACTAATGCTGCAGATTGACTGGTAACAAGTCCTCAGTCTGTCTGTCCAGCTGGTCAGACAGTGTAATAATGAAGTTTGAGAATAGAAATGGGCTCAACATCTGGTGATTGCAAACAGAATGCCAGAGCGCAGCATGTTTAACGTAAAAATATATGTACAATAATCATTTTCATCAAGGCCATTTTTAAACAAGATACATTTATGGCTATTTCGTCAATAGACTTTGGTTTTGTTTTTCATATAAAGGATTATTTTGCCACCCTCGGTCTTCTGTGAGTTTGATGAATTTATTTCATTGTAGCACCTTCTATAATGAGCATAAGTTTTTGGTGCGATTCTCCGGAAAGCGGGTATTGCCGCGAGCTTCCTGGAGCTCGGCCCAGCGAGGCTGGCAATGCAATTCAACGTTAATTGGTCCACTTTTTAAAAAAAAATTTTATTCTCCATTTTCACATTTTCCTTCAAAATTTACATCCCCTCCAACAAACAGTAAACGATAACAGATGCAAAGTCAATCCCCTTAACATCAACAACGATCCCATCCTCCCACCACCCCACCTGTCAATATATGCATCAAATAAAACAAACCCTCCCATGGTAGGAAAAAAAAAGGAGAAAAAGAAAAAGGAGTCTGAAATCACCCATGGTCACCATAAACCTATAGAGAACCCCCCCCCCCCCCCCACCCCGCAACACTCAATGCCATCCAGCCTCCGAAAGAGTACCGTAAATGACACCCAAGAGTTGTAAAACCCCCCCCCCCCAACTCCTCCCCTCCATTTCCTCTTGTGAAACTTCTCCCCCCAACCTCGGTTCCTTCCCCCCAACTTTCCACCCCGGCTACACCTCTCGGACCATGTTCTGCCAGGCTCCGATGGCTACAGCCCCTTCCCTATCTCACCCCCGTTCACTGGCCGGCTTAAACTGGCCAGCGTGGAGGCCCCCGCCCGGGTCTCTTTCCCCCTTGCCGGCCCCAGGAAAACCCAGAAGTCCCCTTTAGCACACAAACCCCACATACACAGCCACACCCCAAAGAACCCTGATTACGACTGAAAGTCCCATCTCTTTCCTTGTCCAAATATATACAACGTTGGCTCCTGTAGCCCATACACCAGCACGCAGTAAAACAAAAAATAAAAAATACAGACATGAGGCTACATCGGTACATGACCATTTTTCAATTCTGCCACAGTCCTTCTGCCTTTGCAAACTCGTCCGCTGCTTCCGCCATCCCAAAATAAGGGTCCTTGAATTTGTAGGTCACCCTCAGCTTCGCTGGATATACAATGCCACACTGCACCTTGCTAATGTACAGTGCCCTCTTCACCCAGTTGAAGACCGCCCGCCTCCTCGCCAGCTCCACCGTAAAGTCCTGGTATACGCGTATACCAGCTCCAGCCCACTGCACCACCTGCTTCTGCTCAGCCCAGCACAGGACCTTCTCCTTTACACTGTACCTATGGAAGCACAGAGTCACTACTCTTGGCGGCTCACTCGCCTTTGGTACAGGCCTCCACGACCGATGAGCCCGATCCAGTTCATATCGGGAGGGATCCTCCCCCTCCCCCAATAGCTTCGTCAACATCGTGGCAAAATACTCAGTCAGCCTTGGTCCTTCCACTCCTTCGGGCAGACCCACAATCCTTAAATTCTGTCGCTTGGATCTGTTTTCCAGGTCTTCCATTTTGCCTCGCAGATCCTTGTTGAACTCTATCACCTTCCGCATCTCTTTCCCCATCGAGGTAAGTTGATCACTGTGCTGCAATAATGTCTCTTCCACTTCCTTCAGCGCCTCACCTTGCTCCCGCACTTCCGCCACTGCACTCGCCACTGCCGTCCTCACCGGGGTAATCGCCTCCTCCACCAGCACGTTCAAAACCGCCTCCATCTCCTTCCTCATCGCCTCCATGTGTTTTGTGAACTGTCTTTCGAATTCCACGGCCATCACCTTAGTTATTTCTTCAGCTGTAAGCAAAGCGGTCTCCCTTCGTGCTCCAACCTCCATTTTCTTTACTGACCCCGTGGTGACCTTTCCACTCCCCAACGGACTTTCAGCTGTTTTCATGGCCGATTTTTTACTGATTCTCGACATTTCCCTTCCCTGTGCTTTCTCCTGACTTTTACTGCCTTCGCTGCCCCAAGGCCTGGTGCACGACGTCGGTACCATTAGTGAAGGTATCCATGGTGTCGCAGTCAGTGATGGCCATGGCTGAGGGCCTCGGCAGAATGTCTGCCTCGCTGACGGATATGACTCAGTACCAGGCCTACATTAATGAAATTCTGCGGGACATGTCCCGCTCTCAGATGGGAATGTCCGGTACGCAGCAGAGCCTGTCCTAGTTGCAGGTGGCCCTGGCTGAGGTGCTGCAGAGCATGGCCTGGTCACTGGGGGATGAGGAGCATCGTCGAAGGCATCGACACGATGGTGCAGAAAATGGGGAATCGCAAGAATTAGCAGAGCCAGACGATGCAGGGGCAGCTGGGATTCGAACCAGCCTGCTCCCCCATCCCAAGGAGATAGATACAGGACAGATGTCAGAGGTAGGTTATTTACTCAGAGAGTAGTAAGGGCATGGAATGCCCTGCCTGCAACAGGAGTGAACTCGCCAACACCAAGGGCATTCAAATGGTCATTGGATAGACACATGGATGATAAGGGAATAGTGCAGATGGGCTTTAGAGTGGTTTCACAGGTCGGCGCAACATCGAGGGCCGAAGGGCCTGTACTGCGCTGTAATGTTCTATGTTCTAACCCCAGGGCCCTATGGGCACCGAGTTGGTGGAGGGGGCGCTGAGTGCCAACCCGGACCCATCCCATGAAGCGACGACGATGTCACCAGCTCCGCCGAGTTCTACTCCTCTAATGAGGCCGTGCCTTGCAGCCAGCACACGGGACAGGGTGGCATGGCTGGGCATGTGCCACTGATCAGTGAGCCGCGGCCCTCTGGTTCGAATCCCGGCCCTGGGTCACTGTCCGTGTGGAGTTTGCACGTTCTCCCTGTGTCTGCATAGGTTTCACCCCCACAACCCAAAGATGTGCGGGCAGGTGGATTGGCCACGCTAAATTGCGCCTTAATTGGGGGAGAAAAATAATTAGGTACTCTAAATTTATTTTAAAAAAGAAATATATAAAATCCTGAGTGGATTCCACTGGTGGCAGAGACTAGAACCAAGGGACACAGTTCAAGAATATGAGGTCCACTGTTTACAACAAAGATAAGGAGAATTGTTTTTCTGTTAAAGGGGCGTTAGTCGGTGGAATTCAATTCCCCATAAGCAATGGAGGCTGGGTCATTGAATTTATTCAAAGCAGAGTGAATCTATTCAAGGAAGCGTTATGGGGACAGAGTTTTGATAGACAAGGGAGTTAAGAGTTATGGGGACAGAGGACAAAGTGGAGTTGAGCCAACCACCAGATCAGCTATGATCTTACAGAATGATGGATTAGGCTCAAAGGGCCGAAAGGGCTGCCTCTGCTCCTGAGCCCTTTGTCCATGTGTTCCAAAAGAAGTCAGGAAAATCCTAAATAATGGTTCTCTCTGCATGTTAAATCAGGACAAGTAAATCTGCAGTGGGCTGGAACTCAAAAGTTTTTCTAGGAGCAGTTGGAGTATTCATGAGAGATCGTTCTTGAGGAGCCAGGGTATACTGCAGCCAGGGTAAACAGCAGCCAGGATATACTGCAGCCAGGATATACAGCAGCCATGGTATACTGCAGCCAGGATATACTGCAGCCAGGGTATACTGCAGCCAGGATATACTGCAGCCAGGGTAAACAGCAGCCAGGGTATACTGCAGCCAGGATATACAGCAGCCAGGATATACTGCAGCCAGGATATACTGCAGCCAGGGTATCCTGCAGCCAGGGTATACTGCAGCCAGGGTAAACAGCAGCCAGGGTATACTGCAGCCAGGATATACAGCAGCCAGGATATACTGCAGCCAGGGTATACTGCAGCCATATCCTGCAGCCAGGATATACTGCAGCCAGGGTATACTGCAGCCAGGGTATCCTGCAGCCAGGATATACTGCAGCCAGGGTATCCTGCAGCCAGGGTATACTGCAGCCAGGGTATCCTGCAGCCAGGGTATACTGCAGCCAGGGTATACTGCAGCCAGGATATACTGCAGCCAGGGTATACAGCAGCCAGGATATACTGCAGCCAGGGTATACTGCAGCCAGGATATACTGCAGCCAGGGTATCCTGCAGCCAGGATATACTGCAGCCAGGGTATACTGCAGCCGGTGTATACTGCAGCCAAGATATACTGCAGCCAGGGTATACTGCAGCCAGGATATACTGCAGCCAGGGTATACTGCAGCCAGGGTATACTACAGCCAGGATATACTGCAGCCAGGGTATACTGCAGCCAGGATATACTGCAGCCAGGGTATACTGCAGTCAGGGTATACTGCAGCCAGGGCATACTGCAGCCAGGATATACTGCAGCCAGGGTATACTGCAGCCAGTGTATACTGCAGCCAGGGTATACTGCAGCCAGTGTGTACTGCAGCCAGGGTATACTGCAGCCAGGGTATACGGCTACCAGTGTATACTGCAGCCAGGGTATACTGCAGCCAGGGTATACGGCAGCCAGTGTATACTGCAGCCAGGGTATACTGCAGCCAGGGTATACTGCAGCCAGGGTATACTGCAGCCAGTGTATGCTGCAGCCAGGGTATACTGCAGCCAGGGTATCCTGCAGCCAGGGTATACGGCAGCCAGGGTATACTGCAGCTAGGGTATACGGCAGCCAGGGTATACTGCAGCCAGTGTATACTGCAGCCAGGGTATACTGCAGTCAGGGTACACTGCAGCCAGAATATACTGCAGCCAGGATAAACTGCAGACAGGGTATACTGCAGCCAGTGTATACTGCAGCCAGAATATACTGCAGCCAGGGTATCCTGCAGCCAGGGTATACTGCAGCCAGGGTATACTGCAGCCAGTGTATACTGCAGCCAGGATATACTGCAGCCACGGTATACTGCAGCCAGTGTATACGGCAGCCAGGGTATACGGCAGCCAGGGTATACTGCAGCCAGGATATACTGCAGCCAGGGTATACTGCAGCCAGAATATACTGCAGCCAGGATATACTGCAGCCAGTATATACTGCAGCCAGGATATACTGCAGCCAGAATATACTGCAGCCAGGATATACTGCAGCCAGGGTATACTGCAGCCAGGGTATACTGCAGCCAGGGCATACTGCAGCCAGGGTATACTGCAGCCAGGGTATACTGCAGCCAGGATATACTGCAGCCAGGGTATACTGCAGCCAGGATATACTGCAGCCAGGGTATACCGCAGCCAGGGTATACTGCAGCCAGGGTATACTGCAGCCAGGGTATACTGCAGCCAGGGTATACTGCAGCCAGGATATACTGCAGCCAGGGTATACTGCAGCCAGGATATACTGCAGCCAGGGTATACTGCAGCCAGGGTATACTACAGCCAGGATATACTGCAGCCAGGGTATACCGCAGCCAGGGTATACCGCAGCCAGTGTATACCGCTGCCAGGGTATTCTGCAGCCAGGGTATACCGCAGCCAGGGTATACCGCAGCCAGGATATACCGCAGCCAGGGTATACTGCAGCCAGGTTATACCGCAGCCAGGGTATACCGCAGCCAGGGGATACTGCAGCCAGGGTATACTGCAGCCAGGGTATACTGCAGCCAGGGTATACTGCAGCCAGGGTATACTGCAGCCAGGGTATACTGCAGCCAGGGTATACTGCAGCCAGTGTATACGGCAGCCAGGGTATACTGCAGCCAGGGTATACTGCAGCCAGGATATACTGCAGCCAGGGTATACTGCAGCCAGGGTATACTGCAGCCAGGATATACTGCAGCCAGGGTATACTGCAGCCAGGGTATACTACAGCCAGGATATACTGCAGCCAGGGTATACTGCAGCCAGGGTATACCGCAGCCAGGGCATACCGCAGCCAGTGTATACCGCTGCCAGGGTATTCTGCAGCCAGGGTATACCGCAGCCAGGGTATACCGCAGCCAGGATATACCGCAGCCAGGGTATACCGCAGCCAGGGTATACCGCAGCCAGGGTATACCGCAGCCAGTGTATACCGCAGCCAGGGTATACCGCAGCCAGAATATACCGCAGCCAGGGTATACCGCAGCCAGGATATACCGCAGCCAGGGTATACTGCAGCCAGGTTATACCGCAGCCAGGGTATACTGCAGCCAGGGTGTACTGCAGCCAGGATATACTGCAGCCAGGGTATACTGCAGCCAGTGTATACGGCAGCCAGGGTATACTGCAGCCAGGGTATACTGCAGCCAGGGTATACTACAGCCAGGGTATACTGCAGCCAGTGTATACTGCAGCCAGTGTACACTGCAGCCAGGGTATATTGCAGCCAGGGTATACTGCAGCCAGTGTATACTGCAGCCAGGGTATACCGCAGCCAGGGTATACCGCAGCCAGGGTATACTGCAGTCAGTGTATACCGCAGCCAGTGTATACTGCAGTCAGTGTATACCGCAGCCAGTGTATACTGCAGCCAGGGTATACTGCAGCCAGTGTATACTGCAGCCAGGGTATACTGCAGCCAGGGTATACTGCAACCAGGGTATACTACAGCCAGGGTATACTGCAGCCAGGGGATACTGCAGCCAGGGTATACTGCACTTTTTTGATTACCTGCAAATGCTCGCATTCCAAGCATTGTCCAGCATCTCTGACTTTGTCTATATAAATGTTTCTGGAACATACCTCTCCATTCACCGGAGGAAGGAGCAGTGCTCCAAAAGCTCGTGTTTGAAACAAACCTGTTGGACTTTAACCCGGTGTTGTAAGACTTCTTACTGTGCTCACCCCAGTCCAACGCCGGCATCTCCACATCAAGGATATACTGCAGCCAGGGGATACTGCAGCCAGGGTATACTGCAGCCAGAATATACTGCAGCCAGGGTATACTGCAGCCAGTGTATACGGCAGCCAGGGTGTACTGCAGCCAGTGTACACTGCAGCCAGGGTATATTGCAGCCAGGGTATACTGCAGCCAGTGTATACAGACAGGGTATCCTGCAGCCAGGATATACTGCAGCTAGGGTATACTGCAGCCAGGAGATACTGCAGCCAGGGTATACTGCAGCCAGGGTATACTGCAGCCAGGATATACTGCAGCCAGGGTATACTGCAGCCAGGGTATACTGCAGTGCTAAGAAATGTTTACTCACAACTGGGCAAGTTCACCTAGTCATCACCTCCATGTGCACCTTCATTCCTTGCAAAATTCCTGACCCTTGTAATAACTTTGTAAAATATTTATCCTCAGAAGACTGGCTTCACTGTCATTTTCTTCATGTTGGAATGCCCCAGTGCAAAGATTGGCACCCTTAATAACAAGATGAGACATTTTTAAATTTAGTCCAAAACACAATGGTCCAAATTTCCTGGGCAATGCCAATGCTGAGTGCATTGATGCAGCCTGCAAAGATCTCTGCCATCCCAACCCTTTTACAGTTTTTCAGCCATACCTTCTGATCTTCCAAAGCATTGAAGAGTCAGGAAAGGTCTTCTTGGAGAAGATAATTGGGTCCAAGAGAAGTTGGAAGAAGGAAGAACTCATCCCCTTTTCATAACAGTAGCTTTTTTATTCTGGTAAATTTTTAATGGTCCAAATCTTTCAGTGAATAGAACATAGTGCAGAAGGAGGCCATTCAGCCGATCAAGTCTGCACCGTCTCGTGGAAAAGAGCACCCTATCCCTGTATCCAGTAACCCAAGCTAACCTATTTGGACACTAAGGGCAATTTATCATGGCCAATCCACCTGAACTGCACATCTTTGGGCTGTGGGAGGAAACCGGAGCACCCGGAGGAAACCCACGCAGACACAGGGAGAACGTGCATACTCCGCACAGGCAGTGACCCAGCAGGGAATCGAACCTGAGACCCTGGCGCTGTGAAAACACAATGCTAGCCACTTGTGCTACTTGCCCTGCGTACTCCTGACCACCTAATAAGTTAGTGAATGGGTGAGTGGGTGAGAGAGGGAGTGGGTGTGGTGGGTAGATGGATAAGATAGATAAGTGGTTGAAGTGGTGAGGTGGATGGATGGGTAAGTGGGTGAGGTGCAGGGTGGCACAGTGGTTAGCACTGCTGCCTACAGCACTGGTGACCAAGATAATATCCCGGCCCGAGGTCACTGTCCGTGTGGAGTTTGCACATTCTCCCAGTGTCTGCGCGAGTTTCAACCCCACAACTCAAAGATGTGCAGGTTCGGTGGATTGGCCACGTTAAATTGCCCCTTAATGGGAAAATAAAGTAATTGGGTACTCTAAATTTTTTAAAAGTGGGAGAGGTGAATGGGCGTGTGAGGTGGGTAGGTGGATGGGGTGCATAGGTGGATGATGGATCACGTGGGTAGATGGGTGAGTGGGTGAATGGGTAGTTGGGTGGTAATTTGATGGTTAGGTGCAGATCAGAAGGTAGTGAGGTCTGGTCAGTGAGGAAGTCGAGTGCTTAGGGGAAGTAGTTGGGTGGTCGGAAGTACACAAGTCAGGTCAGAGGGGTAATTGGGGGAAGCGCCTATCATGCTCACTTGAGCAATATTGGCTAAACACTGAGACAGACCAGGTTAAACAGTCGAACATTTCCAGGCTAAGAATGCAGTTAAGTCCAGTGTATCTGGCCCGAATCTCCACCCTGTGCTGAGGGACGGAAACATTCATGGCAGGTGCCAGGCAGCGTTAGCCAGCCCATCAGAAGTTTAAACTTCCCAGGAAATTCCCATGTGTGTGTTTACATCAGAACTTCCGCAGGTTCCTGATGCACAGCTCCCAACTTATGTTCGATCTCTGATTTGGGTCAATACCTTAAGAGCCAGAATGCTGTTGCACAAATTAAAATAATAATGAAAAGCAAGACAGACACATTTCTTCTTTGTAGACATTTAAACCCCTTTAGTATGCCAATTCGTTTCACGTTTAATTCAAACGCTAATCAGTTGAAAATATGTCAGAAATATTATCCTGCATTGAACTATTGATGAATTTCACAAACTTTTGTTTCCTGTAATAAATTAAACTTTTTTTGTTGAAAAATAACCTCAAACAAAGGGCCACGGTTAGTTTCTTTCTTGATGTATATGCCTGTGTAAGCAAGTGACTCACATGATCAGCTAACAGCCAATACATAAGCCATTAAAGCAATGGAGCATGACATAATTTTGCCTGACAAACCAGTACAACTGTAACAAATGACTTTTGATCCCAGCAACTTTTTGATAGAATTTGATATTTTTGTGATTGATAATTTCGCAAGTTCTCAATATTATCTATTGCCAAGGAAAGATTTAGCTATCTGATATTGTTTACAAGTTAGAAATATATCTGGATAACAATTTTCTAAAAACTGGGAAAAAGGGGTTCAGTTGTTCCAGGTCAGTAGCCAAAAGTGACCTTGAGGAACCACATGCTCATTAATGATAGTGACTGCAGGGCAGCACGGTGGCACAGTTGTTAGCACTGCTGCCTCATGGCACCAAGGACCCGGGTTCGATCCAGACCCTGGGTCACTGTCCGTGTGGAGTTTGCACATTTTCCCCGTGTATGCGTGGGTCTCACCCCCACAACCCAAGGATGTGCAGGTTAGGTGGATTGGCCATGCTAATTTGCCCCTTAATTGGAAAAAAAAGAATTGGATACTCTATTAAATGATACTGACTGCATAGTCTCTCACATGATGATTAACTACTTATGCTGGGCGCTCGAACACCACCATGTCCAGGTTAGGTGGATTGACTATGCTAAATTGCCCCTTAGTGTCCAAAGATGTGCAGGTTAGGTGGATTGGCTCTGATAAAAAAAGTCCCTTTAGTGTCCAGGAATGTGCAGGTTAGGTGGGATTACTGGAATACGGCAGGGAGTGGACCTAGCTCGGGTTCTCTTACAGAGGGTCGCAGCAGACCCAATGGGCCTAATGGCCTCCTTTTGCACTGTAAGGGTTCTATGATTTGATGAACGTCAAGAGAGAAGGGGAGAGAATTAGAGGGAAACATTCAGAAAAGAACAATGTAATAGATTTTGAGTGATGCTCATGAATTAAGTGAGAATGAAGTGTTGTGCAATATGTGCTGCACATTGGAGGAAAAGTAATAAATACATCATGGGAATCATGTGGCAACAGCTCAAGATGAAACTGAAAAAGAAATGTTTAACAAATGCAGAGCAGCAATCAATGAACCAATAAATCAATAAAAATAAAATTAAGAAGGATGTCAAGTCCTTAGAGAAAGTGAAAAGAAAATCGCTTATTGTCATGAGTAGGAGACACAGAAATTACTGTGAAAAACCCCTAGTCGCCACATTCCAGCGCCTGTTTGGGGAGGCTGTTACGGGAATTGAACCGTGCTGCTGGCTTGCCTTGGTCTGCTTTCAAAGCCAGTGATTTAGCCCAGTGAGCTAAACAGCCCCTATTGGGCTGCACAGGAAGGTTACTTGAATAGTATTGGGATGTTGGTCTTCAGTTACCTGGAGAAACTGGACCTACCCTTAGAGCACAGAATGTTAAAAGAGAGATTTAATAGAGATGTTAAATATCATGCAGAGTTTTGATAGCACAAATGAGACAAAATTGTCTCCAGTAATAGAAATAACCAGAGGACACAAATTTAAGGTGATTGGCTGAAGAAGCATAGGTGCGAGGAATAGAATTCCTTTTACATTGTGAGTTATTATTGCCTTGCCCAGGGCAGCACGGTGGCGCAGTGGGTTAGCCCTGCTGCCTCACGGCGCTGAGGTCCCAGGTTCAATCTGGGTCACTGTCTGTGTGGAGTGTACACATTCTCCCCGTGTTTGCGTGGGTTTCGCCCCCACAACCCAATGATGTGCTGGGTAGGTGGATTGGCCACGCTAACTTGCCCCTTAATTGGAAAAAATTAATTGGGTGCTCTAAGTTTTTTTTTAAATTATTGCATTGCCTAATAGAGTAGTGAAAGCAGATTCAACAAAAACTTTCAAAAAAGGATTGGGTAAATACTTGAACGTGAAAAATTGCAAAACTATGAGAAAAGGATATGGGATTGGGATTAATTGGATAACACTTTCAAAAACCTGGCCAAGGCATGATGAGGCGAATGGCCTTCTTCTGTGCTCGACTGTATCATGCTGTCATTCTATAACAAAAACAATGTTGAACTGTACAGCTGAAGCAAGAATATCTTCCAGGAGTGAGTGTTATTTTTCTTTTTTTTAAAAATAAATTTAGAATACCCAATTCATTTTTTCCAATTAATGGGCAATTTAGCGCGGCCAAGACACCTACCCTGCACACCTTTGGGGCGAAACCCACGCAAACATGGGGGGAATGTGCACACTCCACACGGACGGTGACCCGGAGCCGGGGTCGATCCTGGGACCTCGGTGCCCTGAGGCAGCAGCGCTAACCCACTGTGCCTCCGTGCTGCCCCCGCCAGGAGTGAGCATGATGGAAGACTTGCCTGGATGTCTGTAGTGGCAGTAGCATTTAAGAAGTGGACGGATACTCTTTAAATATGAGAATTTGCATCTTACATATGTTAAAAGTCCCTTTTCAATATTCATTGGTAATGGGTACAGCAGGGTTGGGTACATAATTGTTTCTGACACATTTGCACTGTGTACATCTTAAGTTCCTTCCCTTTCCTGCCCTTGACATCAAGTCAGCATTTCACCGAGTTTGGCGTCAAGGAGCCCCAACCAAATTGAAGTCAATGAGAATCGGGGGACAATGCCTCCACTGGTTGGAGTCATGGGGCATGATTCTCCCAAAAGGGAACAAAGTCCCCTAGTGAGCGCGTTTAGCCGCGTGTTTCCCGACACTCGCAGTGCCGAGAAACACCTGGCTATTCAACGCAACTGGCGTTGAATAAGGGGCCTGAATGGGGAATGCATGGCCAAGGCTGCACATTGCCCCGTTTTGTACAGTGGGGAGCACCGCTCGTTGGAACTCCCCATTGTAGCGAGAGATGGGACAAAATGGCATCCTGACCTCCAAGGCCCCCAAAACAACCCCGACATCCCCCCAGCCCAAACGCGATATGGGAGGCTCCCTCAGCCCAAACGCAATATGGGAGGGTCCTCGCCCCCGCCCCCACCACAGCCCCCCCCCCCCCCCCAACACTCATGCCAGGAAACACCGGCCCAATCATGTGCGTAAAAAATGCCAGCTTGGCAGTGCCAACCTGGCACCCTTTCAGTGCCCATGCCAACTGACAGTGCCACCTGGGCACTAAGCTGGTATTTTGTGCACGCGCACGCAATCGGGCTGGGGGTGCCTGGCGTCTCCAAGGTGGTCTCCTGGGCTGCTGGACAAGATGCCACCCGGGATGGGCCGGCGCTGTTGGCTGCAGGACCTGTAGGAAAAGGGGCATGCAGTCAGTGGGAGGGATGCGTCAATCAGTAAGGGAATAACAGCAAACGTTTGACGAGTAGAAGGTGTGGGGCCCGGTGGTTCCTCACTTCTGCGGCATCCACCAGCCTCTGCGGAGGTGACCGCCCTGTCCTCGGTTACCCCAGTCACTTCCTGGTCCCTTTCCTCAAAGGAAGTGAGGGTTCTTATGTCTGGCACCCACCGCCAGTCTGGGTCCTCTCCTGACAATTAGGGGAGAGCTTTTCCTGAGGAGATACAGAGAGGGTATCGTTAGTCACACGCGTAGTTCAGAGTGGTGGGATAGGGGTTGTGAAGGAGGGGGTGGGGGAGGTTGAAGGGAGTTGGGGTGGAGGGAGGGTTGGGGTTGCATGGAGAGTTGGCGGTGGATGCTCGCCTGTGATGGAAAGGTCTCAAGGAGATGGGGGTGGGGGGAGGGCGTTGGTGTCCACCTACTCATGCTGCCTGGTGTAGGCCATTGAGCTTTTTCTGGCACTGGAGGCCAGTCCTTCTGTTCACACTGCCGGCGCTCACATCAGCCGCCACCTTGCCCCAGGCAGCACTGGCATCCCTGTGACTGACCCTCCAGGACATTCCTCCTGGCCTCCACTGGAGCCTCCACAGATCTGCATCCCCGAATCTTGGGGCTGGTCTCTTGTGTGCCATTGTTGCGAGCCGGCTGGGGTTGGCTGAGCAAGTGCTGCTCGACATTGCTAGCGGGGGGCTGGCGAGCGCGGTGCCGGCGAATTGGCTGGTGAGCCTTCATTTGCAGCAAGAAGCCATGTGCCCCTGTTAAGTGGACTAATTATCATTGAATAGTGTTGCCGGCCACGCTGGGCCGAGCGCTGGGAAGCTTGCGCCAGTTCCCGCTCACTACCACACTTAGAAATCTTTCCGGACAATCGCACCCAAGATGTCACATATGGACAGGCTACTGGCCTTAACTGGCAGTCAGTTCCCAGAAAAAGAAACCCTTATGGATCAAATGTCTGCTGCTTAAAAAAAAAAATCCTGGGGAAACAGTCATTTCCAACAGCTTTGGTGGCACAAATGGAACCTTCTGCTGTGTCACAAAGCATGAAGACTCAGCGGATACAGCCTCTTGTGATTGTTCAATAATAAGGCCCAGCCATCGGTACTACAGAAGAGTTACAGATAAAATAAATGAAAGTGAAGTTCGAACAGGCGACAGGATTGAAGTAGCAACAATAGACAAATGAATATCTAGTCAACAGATGTTTCAGATATGAAAAGCAAAGCGAGGCATGACACAGAGTATTCTGAAGTTGAAGATGATGACAAGGAACCCTCAAAGGGAATTGTACAAGTCACAAGAAGCTTATAGCTTGAGGGGGTGCCATGCCACATCAAGGCAGACATTTGTAATGTCGCATTCTGTTCATACATCAAGCGGTAATTCAAAAATTGGTGTCTTTTTTTTTACTTCATTTGGCTCCAGAATGATTGTATTCAACTATCTTTAATAATAATAATAATAATAATCTTCATTAGTGTCACAAATAGGCTTACATTAACATTGCAATGAAGTTACTGTGAAAATCCCCTAGTCGCCACACTCCGGCGCCTGTTCGGGTACACAGGGGAGAATTCAGAATGTCCAATTCACCTAACAAGCACGGCTTTCAGGACTTGTGGGAGGAAACCGGAGCACCCGGAGGAAACCCATGCAGACACAGGGAGAACATGCAGACTCCGTACAGACAGTGACCCAAGCAGGAATTGAACCCGAGACCCTGGAGCTGTGACGCAACAGTGCTGACAACTGTGCCACCATTAGCCCTCACTAGATTATTTTACCAGCTAATGCAAAACCGACTTACAGCAGAATCAAACACATCTATTCTGTTTTCCCATTCACCAGCCGCAAAGCCAAGGTGCAGAAGGAAATCGGGAAGGCAAATTGAATGCTGACTTTTGTTTCAAAGCGGCTGGAGTGTAAAAGTAGAGGCGTTGCTGCAACTGTACAAGGTACCAGTGATACCACATTTAGAAAAGTGAACACCATTTTGGTCCCCTTATTTAGGAAAGATATATCATTGGGGGCAGTACAGAGGCTTTCTCGGATGATCCCAGGTATGGAGGAGTTGCCACATGAGGAAAGATTAAACAGGTTGGGTCTGTGCTCCTTGCAGTTCAGAAGAGCGAGAGGTGATCTGATTGAAACATAAGATTCTTAGGGGTTTAGACAGGGTAAATGCTGGGAGGATATTTCCACTTATGGGAGAGTGTAGGGCCAGAGGACACTCTCCCAGAGGACACTTCAGCTGCTTCTTTAATTACTTTCCCTTCATCAAAAAGTCAAAAGTGGAGATATTTGCAATGCCTGCGCTGTATTCAATGCCATTCACCACTCCTCAGATATTGAAGCAATCAGTGACCATATATAGCAAGGCCTGAACAACATTTAGGCTTGGGCTCATATGTAGTAAGTAACATCAGTGCCTCCCAAGTGCCAAGTAATGACCATCTCCAACAAGAGACAATTGAACAATTGCCCCTTGATATTCAATGTCATTACCATCGTTGATTCCCCACCATCAACATCCTGCGAGGTTACCATTGACTAGAAATTTTATTGGATCAATATAAACAATATAATTACTGTGACAACAAAAACAGGTCAGAAGTTAAGAATTCTACAGCAAGTAACTCACCCCCTGAATCTCCAAAGCCTTGATGTGGAGATGCCAGCATTGGACTGAAGGTGATGAAGAAGCTGTGCTCCAAAAGCTAATGATTCGAAACAAACCTGTTGGACTTTAACCTGGTGTTGTAAGACTTCTTACTGTCTACAAAGCCTGTTCATCATCGACAATGCAAAGTCAGGAGTGTGTTGGAATATTCTCCACTTGCCTGGATGAGCACAGTTCCAATAGCACACAAGAAGCTCAACATCAGCTTGAACAAAGCACTTGAATGACACTCCATCCACTACATTAAACATTCACTCCCTCTGTCACTGATGAACAGTGGCAGCACTATGTGCCATCTACAAGATACACTGCATCAACGCGCTAGGGTACCCCCAACAGCACCTTCCAAACCCGCAACCTCGACCACCCTGAAGGAAAAAGGCGGTAGCTACATGGAAACACCGTCACATGCAAGTTCCCCTGTAAGGCACAGACTATCCTAATCTGGAACTATATTGTTGGTCTTTCCCTGTCTAGATCAAAATCCTGGAACACTTTTCATAATATCACAGTAGTCGTATTTAAATCAGATGGGCTGTAGCAGTTCGAGAAGACGACTCATCACTTCTCAAGGGTATTGATGGGTGAGCAACAATGCTGGTGCTCACATCCCATGAAAAAACACAAAAAAGGTTTGATGTCTCTAATCTATTAATTTGTTACATAAATAACTTCTGTGTTCTGCAAAGACAAACATTTTAAAACTGTAACTCGGCAATTCCTGACTCTTCTGTTCCACTTTGATTACATCAATTTGGACAACAATGCAGGCTAGTTTCACAACTGACTGATAGTTTATTCTATCATTACTGTTAATCTTCCCCACAGTAAGCAGCAATTCAATGTAACCAGTTCTCAGAATATGTACAATCAACATTTGTTCAGTGAAGTAGTATTCTTTTTCAATACCTGCATTATGCTCTTTCAATAATGCCTAATAGCTTAATTCACTATGAATAGTGATAGCTTACCCAAAGCTGTATACAGGCAATAGAACTACTTAATGGCACAGCATAGCTTATTGTACATTGTGACACTTTAAAGTAGCCTGTGTAAACATGTGCATTAATGCTACCATAGTTCAACACCATGTTGTGCATTGTTCTTGCATTTCAACATGACTACGTTTCTAAAGTACATAATTGGATGTAAAACTCTGGGATATCCTGAGGTTGTGAAAGGCACCATATCAATGCAAATGTTTCTTTTTGTTTTCATGCAAAATGCGTTTATGTTATTTGATGTTCCTTAGTGTTGCCTTTCACTCAGGTGGGCAGGTCTCTCTCTGGCAGTTGGAAAATGATCCATTTAGTGTCAGTATCAGGATTCACAGGTAACAGCCAGAGCAAAACTTCTTTAAGTAATATGCCTCAAACCTAACCAAATAAAAACACACATTTTTGGAGCAGTATTCATTCATCAGATACATGATTGTTGTGTTCTAAGTGAAATTGTAATTCAATACTTATCAGTACCAAACTATGGGTTGTTTTGCCTACAGGACTGTATCGATTAGAAATGGGTCAATATTCTCAAAACCTGCCACACTTTGGATTAGGACCCTTTCTCCTGCTTGTTGTATTTGTTGGGGTTGTACGAAAAGGCTCTGTCAAAGAGGTGGGTTTTAGGGAGTGCTTTGAAGCATTAAAGAAGCCAATGAGGTCATGAAATACATGATACACAGGACTGGATGAACAGTTCTGAGAGAGTTGTATAAGGTGAGAGATAGTGAGGACTGAGGTCATAGAGGTATTTGAATACAAGGCTTAAAATGTTACATTCAAATTGTTAGTGGCAGGGAGAATCAATGAAAATTAGGAGTTAGAGCAGGGGTGGGCAAACTTCTCCGTGCAAGGGCCACATTCGGAAATTCACAATTCACAAAGGGCCGCATAGTATATTAAGTAAAATAATTACTTTACCCGGTTATGATTCTGGGCGCCTCATATAGAACATAGAACAGTACAGCACAGAACAGGCCCTTCGGCCCTCGACGTTGTGCCGAGCAATGATCACCCTACTCAAGTCAACGTATCCACCCTATACCAGTAAGTAACCCAACAGCCCCCCCCCCCATTAACCTTAAAAAAAAATTTTAAAAATAAAAAAAAATTTTTAAAAGATTTTTTTGTTTTTTTTTAATGACTTGGTGGGCCGCAGAAATACCTTTGGCGGGCCGCATGCGGCCCGCGGGCCGTAGTTTGCCCACCCCTGAGTTAGAGGATCAGCCATGGTCATATTGAATGGTGGAGCAGGCTCAAAGGGCTTAATGGCCTACTCCTGCTCCTATTTTCTATGTTTCCATATCGAACACAATCACAAAGTATCAATACAATAGCTTCATTTTGTTATTCACCAGGTCCCAAGCAGGTAGGATTGTCTTTTAGCTTTGCTTTATGTGGGTATACATTGCGATATTGCAATCAAACACCTGCTTGAAGGAACTCCATTGTTCTTCCACTCTTCTCGCTTTGTTCAAACTTACTCTAACAGGGCTTCACTGCGTGAAGTTCATAGATCATAGAATTTAAATGAAAAATGAATGAAAATTGCTTTTTGTCACAAGTAGGCTTCAAATGAAGTTACTGTGAAAAGCCCCTAGTCGCCATATTCCGACGCCTGTTCAGGGAGGTTGGTATGGGTGCAGTGCAGAAGGAGGCCATTCGGCCCATCGAGACTGCACTGCCCTTGGAAAGAGCACCCCACTTAAGCCCACACCTCCACCCTATTCCAGTAACCCAACCTAGCCTTTTTGGACACTAAGGGCAATTTAG
Source organism: Scyliorhinus canicula (assembly GCF_902713615.1). NCBI lineage: Eukaryota > Metazoa > Chordata > Chondrichthyes > Carcharhiniformes > Scyliorhinidae > Scyliorhinus > Scyliorhinus canicula. Next base: position 167,809,538 of record NC_052148.1, read on the forward strand.
CATGGTCAATCCACCTATCCTGCACATCTTTGGACTGTGGGAGGAAATTGGAGCACCCGGAGTAAACCCACGTCGACAAGGGGAGAACGTACAGACTCCGCACAGACAGTGACCCAAGCCGGGAATCAAACCTGGGACCCTGGAGCTGTGAAGCAACTGTGCTAATCACTGTGCTACCATGCTGCCTGGGGTGGAGAGGCAGAGACTGATTGACTTCATTCTGGAGCTGGACTGCCAGTACTCGATCACCCCAACACTGAGGTTATTGGCGGACAGAATGAAATTACAAATGGATTTTGAGTTGTTGCCAACAGGTAAGACAGTGAGCCAACTGCAAAGCTCGAGGGGGACCTTTTATGTGTATGGGGAGAAGGTGAGTTATCCGTTGGCTCATCAGTTGAGACAACAGGCACTTCCCAGGAGATAATACAGGTCAGGGACTCGGGTGATGGGCTGGGTTCTGCCGCAGAGAAGGTTAATTAAGTGTTTGAGGCCTTCCACTGTGAGTTGTATGAGTTAGAGCCCCCTGAGGAGGGTTCATTAATGAAGCAATTTTGAGATGAGTTGACCTTCCCGGAGGTGGATCAGGAAAATAGGCAGAAGTTGCAGAGACCGACAGGGCCGGAGGAGATCATGAGCTGCATTTGGTTAACGCAGACGGGCAAAGCACTCTGGATGGGTTGCATTTTACAAAGTTTTCTGGGCAGATGGTCCCACTTCCGCTGCATACGTTTAATGATTCCGTGTCCCAGGGGGGTTGCTGGTCATGCTGGCAGGCGTCAACTTGCTTAGTCCTAAAGGATAAGGGTCCCATGCAATGTGGGTCATATCGGCCTATTTCATTGTTAAATGCTGATGCCAAGTTGTTGGCCAAGATGTGTGTTAGCAATGTGTTTGGAGCCCTGCTTACCTGGGGTGATTTTGGAGGAGCAGACCGGATTTGTTATGGGCCGGTAGTTGAGAGAGAGAGAGAGAGCATAGGGTGTCCTTTGTTATTACACATCATAGACCCACTCTCCAATGTGGGGGAGATTATTGAGTGGCTCCTTTTCGGGCTACAAGCTAAATCTGGGCAAGAGTGATTTTTTTTTCCCAATGAAACCCAGGATGGGGAGATGATTTGGGGAGTCTGCCATTTTGTGTGAGCAGGGCTAGCCTCCGGTATCTGGGAATCCAAGTGGCCCATGACTGGACCTCACTCCATAATCATAACTTTTCTAGTATGGTGGAGGGATGAAAGCTGATTTTCCTCTGACGCAAAGTTGTTGGCTAAGGAAGTGATGATGTGGAGATACTGGCATAGTAAGCAGTCTTATAACAGCAGGTTAAAGTCCAACAGGTTTGTTTCGAATCACTAGCTTTCAGAGCACAGCTCCTTCCTCAGGACAAAACCTGTTGGACTTTTAACTTGGTGTTGTAAGACTTCTTACTTAGCAGGAAGGGGATAGATGGTGACGATTAATATTCTCCCACCTTTTTAGTTTTTTATCCCAAGTGTCTCCCAGTCTTTTTTCCCCAAGGTTCTTTAGCAGGGTTAATAAGTTGATATCTACTTTTGTTTGGGCTGATAAGACTGCTCAGATTCATAGGACTGTGGTATTGAAGCAGGCTGAGGGGATGCACATGGACCAGGAACACAGGCTGCCTCATGAAACCCTGGCTGGAATCTATACAGGCTGCAAAAGCATTCAAGTCAAAGCATAAACCTGTTATTGTGATATGGACTTTGATTACCCACTCCAAGTCTATGAATATGTGACAAACTTCCAGACACAGGTGATCAACTTTGCAGCAGGACGAAGGACAGACAAAAGAAGCCATCAGACTCCTTAATGAGCTGATGGCTGGACAGACAAAGGGAGTTTCAGAGGACAATGGGTCTTGATTGAACCACCATCGATAAACAGGAGTATCCTGTATTTCCCATTAACCAGTGGGGTCTGGGTAGGACAATGGCCAGTGGTTTGCGTATACATATGATTCAATCCAAGCTTCTCAGTATAAGAAAGCAGCATTGAACAGACCTGGAGGGAAGCTGAGAGTTGCCCAGGCACAACCATCGCAAGAAGGGCCCTGGGTTTTGAACCCAGAGAATACGTCAACATGGAGTGATCGATGCCTGCCAGCCAGCCTCCTTTACGAAGTGTGAGTAAAACAGGATGCTTTTGCAAAGGAATAGGCGGTCGGGAGGGCTGGCACTACCTAATCTGTTATGTTACTACTGGGTGTCAAATATTGATAAGGTGCGGGGATGGTTCAAGGATCTAGACTCTGTATGGGGCGGAAGGAGGAGGTTTAATGCATAGGGTCAAGTCTGAGGGTTCTAGTTACTGCACCACACGTGTTTTCCACTGCTAGATTCTCTTCGAGCTGGATGATGATATCCACTTTGAGAATTTGAACTCAATTTAGGTAGCATTTTTAAACTGAGTTCCATGTCACTGCTGGCTCCAATTTGCAGGAACCATTGGTGGGATCCACAAGCCCGCCGGAAAACGTACCAATGTAAAACACGCCGGCGGGAGTTCGGCTGGTCGACCGCGGAGAATCGCCAAGGGGGCCTGTTCCGACATCCCTCAACTGGCATTGTGTTGGTCGCGCACGCACGACAGGCGGGTCTGCAGAGCATCACGGAAGCGCCGGATTTCCGGAGTAAACGGCTATTCTCTGCCCTGGGCACAATTTGTGCCACCTGGCTTAGATTTATCATTCAGGGCATGGGACAGGGAGGGTTTGGAGAGGTTTATGGACATGTTTGTAGAAGGTAGGTTTTGTGGTGATATCCATCACTGTAGATACACAAGGGGTTAATGTAAGTACACGTAGACTAGCTAGACACTAGAGGGAGCACCAGAGACATGACACACAGACACTCAACCAATAGGTCAGTAAGATAGGACACGACCAATGGGCATTCACGATACACAGAGAGGTGACACTACCACAGTGGGGGCATTACACCAAGCCATATATAAAGGACACAGCACACATGATCTTCCTCTTTCCAGTGGAGACACTCAGTGAGTACAGACACAGGGTTGATTTAACATCACACTCACCACGTGGATTGTAGCAGACTGGTTCGTCAGTCTGAGCAGCTATAGAAGGATTAACAGTAGTGGTGAATCCGAGTAGGAGAATTGTAAATAGTTTAATAAACGTGTTGAAGTTAATCTCCACATCTGAACCTTCCTTTGTCAGAGTGAACATCAAGGAAGCAGCTTATGCTACGCCAAGAGCATAACAAGACAGGTTTGCCAGCCTAGATGAGTTGTTAGAGAAGTTCAAGCTCCCAATAGGGAATTTATTTTTTACGCAAGGCGCTGCCTTAATTTCTTCTGGTGCAATCACCCTCCTTTATAGGCAGGGTCCTGTCCATGGCCGACTTAGGGGAGGGATGTTGGGCTTTCGGTTGGAGCCTTGCCCGGTTGGTGGCCATTTTGGGATGATCCGGTTTGCGTGGGTTTCGCCCCCACAACGCAGATTCTAAATTTATTTTAAAAACGTTTTGGATGATCCGACTCACCGGTGCTGCAGACAGGGATGGGGGCAGATGTCCTAGCCTTCACCTTGCTAATAATTGGGAGGAGAGTTCTGCTGGAGGTCCTGGTGCCACCTCAGGCCTTGGCTTGGTTGGAGGACCTGATGGAATTTTTGCACCTTAAGAAGATCCAGTACACCATGAAAAGGTCGGTGGAAGGGTTCTACTCAAGGTGGTAGCCCTTCAGCTGTTGGGGGGGGGGGAGGGGCGGTTGTCTTTTTGTTTTGATCTAGATTTTGTTTTATGGGGGATATGGCGAGGGAGGAGTGGATGGCTGCACAGGGTTGGGAGTTACTGTATTGTTCTTTTTGTTATAACAAAAATCTTGTTTGAATAGAAATATTTTTAAAAAACCTTTGTACCATTGTTATTCCCCAGTATAATTTCTTCTTTCTCAGCCCCTGCAGGACCAACATTTATTTTTGCTACTCTTTTTAAATATATTTTTAGAAGCTGTTACAATCAGTTTTTATATTGGTAGTTTTCTCATTCTACTCCATCTGTTTTTAAAAGTTTTTTAGTGGACAGTCGTTAAGTTTCTAAAATTCTCCTAAACCTTCATGCTTATTACTGTTCTTCACATTACAAGCCTTCACATTACACTTTTAGATGGCATTTTGTTTCTCAGTGGAATGCATTTTCATTGAGAATTTTGAATTATTTAAATGTTTTTCATTGGTTATAGAACAGTACAGCACAGAACAGGCCCTTCGGCCCTCAATGTTGTGCCGAGCCATGATCACCCTACTCAAACCCACGTATCCACCCTATACCCGTAACCCAACACCCCCCCCCCTCCCTAAACCTTACTTTTTTTTTTATTAGGACACTACGGGCAATTTAGCATGGCCAACCCACCTAACACGCACATCTTTGGACTGTGGGAGGAAACCGGAGAACCCGGAGGAAACCCACGCACACAGGGGGAGGACGTGCAGACTCCACACAGACAGTGACCCAGCCGGGAATCGAACCTGGGACCCTGGAGCTGTGAAGCATTTATGCTAACCACCATGCTACCCTATCTTATCTTCAGCAATATCTTTTTAGTCTATTTCCCAATCAATCATATTCAACTCACCAGTTGTAGCTACGTAATTTACGTTATTTAAGTTTCGGACCCATTTCTAATTTGAGGATGTCAAATTCTATCACATGATCATACTGTTCCATCGTAACGACATAACCTCTCGCTCGTTGGTTCGAAGATGTTTTGTTCAGGAACTATCCTCTAATGCATTCTACAGTACAGAAACTTGGATATCTTAACATACCTATGATGTTAGGATTACAAGCACAGAATATAGAGGACAACATTGTGCATATAAATGTAGATGGTCTACAGATTTACTTGTATGCTTTAGCAGTCAAATAAATAGTTCACAACTTCTAAATATAGATTTCAAAGAGTCTTTATTTACTCAACCTCTTTGATGGTAGAAGTTGGTCAGGTTGATATGTTATACAATATGTATAAACTGGAAATATACAATAAATTAATATCTACAGAGAATTTGTACAAAATGCCAAAGAAACAGACAGTGCTACATACAATACTTTTCATATAAGTGCATTGCTTGCTTTCATACCTGAATATGGAAAAATATAAGTGCACTTCTTTTTGTACATTTAAGTTACACTATTACTATACATTTGTTTTGTAAACTAGGTCTTCCCATACATCTACATTGCACAGAGGTTCCAGGAATCAACTTTTGTTTCATATCCATAAAAGCATTAAACTAGGAGCAAGCACATTAATTAATCAGTCATATCAACCAATACACCACAAATCACACAGTAAAGTCCTCATCAAAAATATTTGGTTGGCACTTGAACCACCGAAAGGGTTTCCAAACCAAATTACTGCACCAAAGGATTCTGTTTGAGGTAATTGCTGCTAAAAGATAAGAGCACAGTGGTTTTTACAAAGATTACTATCATCACAAAAACCTGTAATATTTGCAAATTTTAAAAGTAAATTTCGTCCAGTTGGCACTTTTATTCCTTTAAAAAAAGCTCTTTTACATTACCAAAATGTATGTCTAACCTCACAGATTTGGACATTCTCCAATCAGCTGGAGTGACAGACATGAAAAATTGCTGATCGAGATGAGAATGCTAACACACCTAATACTCTCACACAGCGTGTGAAAGTTGGAGATGGGGGAAGGAAAGGTGGGGCGGGGGGGGGGAAGGAGGAATTGACAATAGACAGGAAATACAATTGGAGAGAGAAACTGACAGATTTTAACACTGAAAATTGACAATGTTACATTAGGAATTCCGACAATTAGGATTTACAGTCTACCCCTCTAAATTTGAAATCACTTAAATGATCATCTGTTCATTGAAATTTAAACTCTGCAACACAAAAAACCCTCTTGTCACAGCCAATTGAACTTAATTATTGGATAATTCAATTTTTGGAGCAAAAGATAGATTTACAAAACTTTCCAGCTCTGCATTTAAAAAAAAACTATATCATCCTATTATAGTAGATAAGGGCTAGTAACTTAAAATGGACACACATTTCTCATTTTTTCTAATAATGACATCTACTTGTCTTTCCTTTATTTTACAAATAATGTCCACCCTCCAAACATTTGATACTGATATTTTGCAACCAAGAGCATGAATATGAAAAGGATTTAAGTTCCAGTGACTATTGGAAGCCAGTCAGTTTCATTTTTCATTTCAGTCCTGAAATATCAATAATCTTTGATGAAAAGACATGGTTATTGTCAATCATGTGAAAGAGCTGTGTGGACAAATCTCTAGAATATAATTTTAGCATCCCTGATAAATTGAGGGAAAATAATCTTTTAAAAGGAATTTTTAAAATTCCAATAAGAAAAATTGACATTAAAAGAATCAATTTATTGATTCTGCCGAGCTGAGGGAGCTACACCTAAAGTACCAATTCTCTAGCCTGCCCTTCTTTAGATTGCAGCAACAGAACTTATCCACATGTTTCTACCAATACACAAGGATAGCATCCAAATGTTCAATTTTTAGCAGTGTATAGTCAAAACAGCTACAAAAAAAAAAGCACATTGCTCGCTCCACAATATCTAACATTACAATAGTTGCTGTGTCGTTCAAAATGAAGTACAGAGCATCCTTCAACATTTGAATTTGATAGATCAGATAAGGGTATATTAGAGAAGGCTCTGCAGGTCATCTGGTCAATTGCAAACTTTGTTTGAACGTATTGAAGAAATTGAACTGAATGCTTTCAATTTTTGAATCATAGAACATACAAATGCAGATTTTTATCTCTCAAATGATGCCATGTGATATTTTTATTACCGCATCATGCATTTAAAATCAATGCTAATAGAACTAGATCTAGCAAATAGAAATTTGTGGCATTAACTTAATCCAAAGGAATTTATTTTTCTGATGCAGTATGAAAGTGCTAGTAAGAATAATGACAAATTCCAATTAAATCGGGGAGCGGAGAGCAATACCTTCAGACTGCTATAGATAAACTACGGTGGAAGTTTCAAAACGTTATATTACAATGCACTGTTTCTTTAGCTTATAAATTAAATCAAGGCTTTGCTTTTTCAAATTACCTCAATCTGGGGCCAGTTAAAAGCACAAGAACATATAAAAACGTGAGTTACAGATCTAAAATGGGGATTGAGTTTGGAAACAGAAATTTTGCCATTTGGATTGATGCAAGTGATCTTGAGGGAAGAATTCTCCTTCGGCGTCATTCTGTGGGGCGTTGCTCAAACCATCTTCACAACAACTCATTTCTTCACACGAATCCTCACTTTAAAAAACAATGAAGAATAGAAAAACTCAAAAGATAAAATTTTATTTTAGTCCAAAAAAATTGCCTCAATATCAGTAAACTATAGCAATTTACCTGTCAGTTTCACTGAAGCAACCAGCTTCCGGGATAGTTGGTAGTTCAGGAACACTGTAGTAACTATTCTGCAAATGACGGGCTGTACGCCTTGAAACAATCCACACTAGCTTCTTATTATCAGGTTTGCAACATTCAGGTGACGAGTAGTCAGCCAGGCATTTTGATACCAATTCACGCCAATATGCCAAGTCACAATGGCTAATCTGAAAGATAACATTATAATTATCCATTTTATTTGGCAATATTTTCAAGATGAAAGCAGCTTAATAGAAGGTGCATCGTAGACAGAAAGGTGAAAACTCCAGAACAGTTATTGGTCGTGCAAGAGCGGCTCGGTTCAGCAATGTTGTATCAGCTGAAATTCTGGGACCATCTGCGCATTGGTCATCTCCCCCACTCTTCTGCCAGCTCCGAACTTGTGACCACATGCCCTGGGAGGTAAGCGGCGCTGAGGCGTAACAGTTTTTTTTGCCAAATACCTCTGTACAAGGGTGGGCTGTGCCAGCAAAAGCAGGCAGTCTCCTTGACCTAGTGCTTTCATGAATAGAGGAATGGCAGATATCAAGATTGGCCGAATGTCTACCAACAGACTGAGTCTACTAGAGATTGGAGCACTTGAAAAAAAACTCTGCATTTTGCCTTGGCTCCCTTGTCAAAACACCTCCAGCATCTGATGCAGGAAACAATTTGGAGGGCATAACCACATTACATATGTGCCAGAGGGAACGCAATCTTTCTCCGTTTTATTTTTCAGCTGTCATTCTGGCTCTGTACTGCCATAACATGGGCTGTGTATTACTGATGCAATTCTCTTATTTGCTTTGGTTAAGCAAAAGCAATTCTGCCAGCAGCAAATTTCCATCAGGACAATAAAAGTCTATTAGTTAATTGATAATGCAGCTGACTGAAAATATTGCGGAATTTCTTATGTGTTACATTGATTTCTACATTAGAATCACAGCACATAAGTTATTCTCCTTAAACAAACTGAAATGTACTCCAGAATATATTCTGATTCAGTTGCGTTACATAATTGCAACCAAAGGGTCAAGTAAATGTGGTTTAACAAATATTTTATACTTGCTGCAGCAAGGTTGCCTAGAACAGGTTCAAATTGATGGTAAATTAAAGCCACTGCTGCTATTTAATCATATTGTAGTGCAGCTTTCTTTTGACAGGGTCAGTGTATTCTGTGCAATACCATCACGACTTGTAAATGCAGTTGGGTGGGGGAAGGCATAATATTTTGGTTGTCACCTATCGTTGCTTAGCAGCAGTTCCTGCAGATGGTAGCAACTCATGTCCAGCCTATATCAAAATGGTACTGTTCTAACCCAGTTAACAGAAAAAAATATTTTGAAAAACACATTTTCCAATATACCTACTTTGGAATGTTTTTGAATGCGTAGTATAATTTCAAACAAGTCACTAGATTCAGGTTTCAACTTCAAGGGTCAGAAGGGACAAGGCCAATACAGATGGCTGCAAAAGGAAGGAAATTTTAATCCAAAATTTATTTCTAAAACACAACACAAAAGTGAGCTTAGAACAGGAATTACACATTAAGTGTTATAACAACAATTAAACTTACTTTAGCTCTGGTAAACACAAATCGGCAGTTGCAGGCTTTTAGTTGTGCTTCTAGTCTGTCAAGGATCAGAAATTCTTTCCTAATGAAATAAAATTTAAAGTATTAAAATACCTTAAATCCCAAAGCTCTGCTTTCTGTCAATCATGATCTTCGATCGTCTTTGAAATGTGTGATCATATTCACACGGTAGCAAACAATATTTGTTCTAACATACAATAAACCTGTAGGTGTACAAAAGACACATCTCCAATTTAACGAGACACACTGCCAAAGCCAAGTTTTAAACAAAAGCAGGAACTTTGACAATGAGTATGATGAGAATTTTGAGAATGTAATTTAAGTTAAACTAAATGTATTACAGGGCAATCCCATCATTAAAGGTACTAACCCTTCAGTTACATGGCAGTGTGTCAGGGCATGATACAGGTGTAAAAAATGCAAGGTGGTGACAGCCTTAAATTCTCCATTTAGTTTTTCATAGACGATCTTTTCCATCCGCTTGAGATCAGACACTGTAAACTTGCAGTGGCTGATCCGGAGTAGGTCATGGGCAGAAGGGATATTGCATTCTTCTTCAATGGTCTTTGCTGCTAGATGGAAGACACCTATTCCTAGACAAGGCAGATGTTTTGGTCGCACCTATAGAAATAAAACACACGCAGGCAACTTTTTAAAAAAAAATTAAAAGCTGAAGACCTTATCATATGCTCCTTAAATCAATTTTAGTCATAAATACACATCCAAAAGGATGGGGCAACGGTTTAGAATTCTAACCTTCATCAATGACAAAAATCTGTCCAGTAGGTTAACTGCTAAAACGAAAGTTTCAGTACTACAGCCAAAGAATCTGTTCAAACTCCGGAGATCTTCCACTTTGGCATCTCTTAACTTTGGGGAGACACAATCATCATTCTGCAAACCAAATTTAAAAAAAAATGTTAAAACAGTTTGAACAGTTAAAATGTAACATCTCTGTTATTTGTAAGTCAGATTTGAATGGAACTTAATTGCAGGACTCCAAAACAATTAAATGTTATTTCTGCTAATATTTTAAAAATAATCTTTATTGCCACAAGTAGACTTACATTAACACTGCAATGAAGTTACTGTGAAAAGCCCCTAGTCGCCAATTACTATCACATGTACTCTGATTTCAAGCTTTGATTTATACAAAGCAAGAGTTAAAAAACCTGACAGATACCAGGTTTTAACACAAGTTAATGAAGCAACTGCCTAATTAATCACATTCCCCATTTATAAAATGTTTAATCTTCCACTAATCCTGCATTTTTGACTTTGAACTCATGTTAAATAAATGGGTGAAACATCAGCACATTCACAGTAGATTTGAAGGATGCACCCTTGCTTCATGGAATACTGTGAACTAGCACCCAACAAAGGCCAACTTAGATTTAACATTTATCTGCAAAATGTTTTCCCCTCTTTCCCAGATTATGACAGACCAAAAAAAAAATCAATGCTCAAGAAGGAAATGAACAAAATGGGAGAAAATAGGAAAGACTTCTTTCTAATCTACATACTTCTTACCTCCAAGATTGCTTCGATAGCATCAAGTCCACTCGTCCTTGGTAGGAATTTGGATTCTTGTTCCAGGTACTGATTTATCTGTTTCAATAGCTTATGAGCTTCATTGTTGCGCTCATAAGATATCAAGTCCTTCATCTTTGACAAAAATAAAAGCACAGAATTACAAATGCATAAAAGTATTCAAACCAGCTGTGGCTTTTTTGAAAGATGCCAAAATGTGGTGGAAATTGGTCACTTAAAATTCAGCATATACACAATAACACAGCTTTTCTTTTACCACAGCAAGTTTATTCAGTAATTCAGCCAGAGATCAGCTATATATAGCCGATATCATCCATTAAACTAAAGGCTTTATAATATCCCGGAGCGCCATACAACCCCTGCAAACACAATGTAAACATCCAGACCCCCCCCATGAACATCAATGTAAAACACCCAGACCCACCACTCCCCCGGATTGAACATCAATGTAAACACCCAGACCCACCACTCCCCCGGATTGAACATTAATGTAACCACCCAGACCCCCCCCCACGATTTGAACATCAATGTAAAACACCCGGACCCCCTCCCCCACCATTGAACATCAATATAAGCACGCAGACCCACCCACCCCCGGATTGAACATCAATGTAAACGCCCAGCCCCCACCATTGAACATCAATGTAAACACCCAGGCCCCCCCCCGCATTGAACATCAATGTAAACACCCAGCCCCCCCATTGAACATCAATGTAAACACCCAGACCCCCCCATTGAACATCAACGTAAACACCCAGGCCCCCCCCGCATTGAACATCAATGTAAACACCCAGCCCCCCCATTGAACATCAATGTAAACACCCAGACCCCCCCATTGAACATCAATGTAAACACCCAGACCAGACCCCTCCCCGATTGAACATCAATGAAAAACCCAGACCAGACCCCCCCCCCCCGATTGAACATCAATGTAAACACCCAGACCCCCCCCACGATTGAACATCAATGTAAACACACAAGCCCCCCCCCCCCCGATTGAACATCAATGTAAACACCCAGACCCCCCCCATTGAACATCAATGTAAACACCCAGACCCCCCCCATTGAACATCAATGTAAACACCCAGACCCCCCCCCCCCATTGAAGATCAATGTAAACATCCAGACCAGACCAGACCCCACCCCCGATTGAACATCAATGTAAACACCCAGACCCACCACTCCCCCGGATTGAACATCAATGTAACCACCCAGATCCCCCCACGATTGAACATCAATGTAAACACCTGGATCCCTCCCCACCATTGAATATCAATGTAAACACCCACACCAGACCCCACCCCGATTGAACATCAATGTAAACACCCAGACCAGACCCCCCCCCCCATTGAACATCAATGTAAACACCCAGACCAGACCCCCCCACCAATTGAACATCAATGTAAACACCCAGACCAGACCCCCCCCATTGAACATCAATGTAAACACCCAGACCAGACCCCCCCTGATTGAACATCAATGTAAACACCCAGACCAGACCCCCCCCGTTGAACATCAATGTAAACACCCAGACCAGACACCCCCCGATTGAATATCAATGTAAACACCCAGACCAGACCCCCCCGATTGAACATCAATGTAAACATCCAGACCAGACCCCCCCCCGATTGAACATCAAGTAAACACCCAGACAAGACCCCCCCATTGAACATCAATGTAAACACCCAGACCCACCACTCCCCCGGATTGAACATAAATGTAAACACCCGGACCCCCTCCCCCACCATTGATCAATATAAACACGCAGACCCACCCACCCCCAGATTGAACATCAATGTAAACACCCAGACCCCGCCCCATTGAACATCAATGTAAACACCCAGCCCTCCCCCCATTGAACATCAATGTAAACACCCAGACCCCCCCCATTGAACATCAATGTAAACACCCAGACCAGACCCCCCCCGATTGAACATCAATGTAAACATCCAGACCAGACCCCCCTCGATTGAACATCAATGTAAACACCCAGACCAGACCCCCCCCTCGACCAGACCCCCCCCGATTGAACATCAATGTAAACACCCAGACCAGACCCCCCCATTGAACATCAATGTAAACACCCAGACCAGACACCCCCGATTGAACATCAATGTAAACACCCAGACCAGACCCCCTCCCCATTGAACATCAATGTAAACACCCAGACCCGACCCCCCCCGATTGAACATCAATGTAAACACCCAGACCAGACCCCCCCGATTGAACATCAATGTAAACACCCAGACCAGACCCCCCCCATTGAACATCAATGTAAACACCCAGACCTGACCCCCCCCCGATTGAACATCAAGTAAACACCCAGACAAGACCCCCCCCATTGAACATCAATGTAAACACCCAGACCCCCCCCACCACTATTGAACATCAATGTAAACACCCAGACCCCCCCCCCGATTGAACATCCATGTAAACACCCAGACCCCCCCATTGAACATCAATGTAAATACCCAGCCCCCCCCCCCCCATTGAACATCCATGTAAACACCCAGACCCCCCCATTGAATATCCATGTAAACACCCAGGCCCCCCCCCATTGAACATCAATGTATACACCCAGCCCCCCCATTGAACATCAATGTAAACACCCAGACCCCCCCCCCATTGAACATCAATGTAAACACCCAGACCCACCACTCCCCCGGATTGAACATCAATGTAAACACCCGGACCCCCTCCCCCACCATTGATCAATATAAACACGCAGACCCACCCACCCCCAGATTGAACATCAATGTAAACACCCAGGCCCCCCCCGCATTGAACATCAATGTAAACACCCAGACCCCCCATTGAACATCAATGTAAACACCCAGACCAGACCCCCCCCGATTGAACATCAATGTAAACAACCAGACCTGACCCCCCCCGATTGAACATCAATGTAAACAACCAGACCTGACCCCCCCCCATTGAACATCAATGTAAACACCCAGACCAGACCCCCCCCGATTGAACATCAATGTAAACACCCAGACCAGACCCCCCCCGATTGAACATCAATGTAAACACCCAGACCAGACCCCCCCGATTGAACATCAATGTAAACACCCAGACCAGACCCCCCCCGATTGAACATCAATGTAAACACCCAGACCAGACCCCCCCCATTGAACATCAATGTAAACACCCAGACCCCCCCCCCACGATTGAACATCAATGTAAACACCCAGACACCCCCCCCCATTGAACATCCATGTAAACACCCAGACCCCCCCCCATTGAATATCCATGTAAACACCCAGGCCCCCCCCATTGAACATCAATGTATACACCCAGCCCCCCCCCATTGAACATCAATGTATACACCCAGCCCCCCCCATTGAACATCAATGTAAACACCCAGACCCCCCCCCCATTGAACATCAATGTAAACACCCAGACCCCCCATTGAACATCAATGTAAACACCCAGACCCACCACTCCCCCGGATTGAACATCAATGTAAACACCCGGACTCCCTCCCCCACCATTGATCAATATAAACACGCAGACTCACCCACCCCCAGATTGAACATCAATGTAAACACCCAGACCCCGCCCCATTGAACATCAATGTAAACACCCAGGCCCCCCCCGCATTGAACATCAATGTAAACACCCAGACCCCCCCATTGAACATCCATGTAAACACCCAGACACCCCCCCCCATTGAACATCCATGTAAACACCCAGACACCCCCCCCCCCATTGAACATCCATGTAAACACCCAGACCCCCCCCCCCCATTGAACATCCATGTAAACACCCAGACCCCCCCCATTGAACATCAATGTAAACACCCGGACCCACCACTCCCCCGGATTGAACATCAATGTAACACCCGGACCCCCTCCCCCACCATTGATCAATATAAACACGCAGACCCACCCACCCCCAGATTGAACATCAATGTAAACACCCAGACCCCGCCCGCATTGAACATCAATGTAAACACCCAGACCTGACCCCCCCCGCATTGAACATCAATGTAAACACCCAGACCCCCATTGAACATCAATGTAAACACCCAGACCAGACCCCCCCCCCCGATTGAACATCAATGTAAACACCCAGACCCCCATTGAACATCAATGTAAACACCCAGACCTGACCCCCCCCGCATTGAACATCAATGTAAACACCCAGACCCCCATTGAACATCAATGTAAACACCCAGACCAGACCAGACCAGACCAGACCAGACCAGACCAGACCCCCCCCCCCCCGATTGAACATCAATGTAAACACCCAGATTTCCTCCTATTTGAACTCACGGTTTGGCCGTTCGAAGCGGCTGAGTCGCCGTTAAAAGCCGGGCTCAGATGAGCGGATGGAAGGGAGGTCGCTGATCATCCGCTCTACCTCTCCCCGGCCTCCTTCCCTAGTCTCTCCGTCTCCGTCTCCGTCTCCGTCCGTCCGTCTCTCTCTCTCTCCCCCTCCTTCTTCCTTCTCTCTGTCTCTGTCTCTGTTTCGATGTGGGATATTTACTGACGCCGATGACGTCACGGAGGCGGAGGCATTTTTTTCTAAACCAGTAAAATAGTTCCTTCCTTATTTTCCAATTTTTTCTGTTTTAATGAAGGCTCCTTAGCTGAAGACCGTGCTTGGCAGCGGATGCCGGCTGCCGGCGGCGGTAATAATTGCTGCTCCTGCCCGGTGACCCTTTTGTTCATCCGGGAGCGGCGGGCGCGCGCATGCTAGCCGCGGGCCCGCCGGTTAAAGCCCTCGCTCTGATTGGTCTGTTCAAAAAGGCCGCCCAAACGGCAACGTTCCGATTGGCCGGCCCACCCGATCCCCCATTGGACCGCATTAATTAGGTGACGTGCTGCCATTGGCTGGATACATGACGGGCTGCCATTGGCGGGTTGTGATAGAGATGCTGGTTGATGATTGGTGAAAAGGCAGCTTTAAACATCCGCGGCCTGAGTTGTTGAGCTGATTTGCACCTGAGGGCACAGCCACCAGAATAAGAGACACCCCACAGAGGGCACCATCACTTCTGCTGTACAGAGTTTGTAACATCCTTTATAAAAATAAAAAACACCAGGAACTGGATTTTTTGGGGCTGATTTCTTGGGGCAATGAATTTCTTATGGACAATCTGAAACCAAAGAGAAAATACTGGAAACTCTCAGCAGGTCTGACAGCATATATAGGGAGAGAAAAATGCTTTAATCCGTGTTATCTGTTCATGTAGCTTTTTTCAAATATATTTTTATTGATGTTTTGAGTTAGAGACACAGGGAAAAATGAAAGAGGAAAATTACTTTCGTATGCAACAGGCACTGTAACAACATGTAATCATAACCAGCAATAGAAACAACAAGATTTGAGTCCCTCGCTGCCACCAATGCTACTTAATATTTACATCCATACATTCGGGGCTCCTGCTGCTTGGGGGTAAGGGTTTCCCCCAGCTTTACCACCATAGGTCCTTCCCCTTGATTGTAAACTTCGTTTCGCGGGTGGGGGGAGGTCACGCTCCCTCCTTGAACTTGGGTTTTCAAGGAAGGGTGAGTCCATTCGTTACACCGGTTTAACCTGTTCATTTCTCCAGAAACCACTGGGGGGCTGAAAACTCAGCTGGTCTGCTGGCGGCTGTGGAGAGAGGGGGGAGGGTTCACAGTTCAAGTCTCTTCGGAAGTCTATTTTATCTTTTCAGATTTCCAACATCCGCAGTATTTTGCTTTCGTTACCTATCTATTTGTTTGATTGGTTCACAATGACTTCCCCAGCAAGGGGGTGGTATTGTCACTGGACCAGAAAACCCTAAACCGGTAATGCTCTGGGACCCAGGTTGGAACCCCTAAATGCATCAAGGTTACCAACTAATCTTTCAATCTAATCCTAGAGTCTCCAGGATTTAAAAAGTAATCTCCAGTGAGCATTAATCTCCAGAAAGAAATAGGGAATTCTTTTTAAAATCACCGGTTTTATAATATTACTTGAACATTTTTGCTTATTATTGAAATATTGATGATGGGGTAAAAAGCTGTTTTGCCTTGCAGGATGGTGGAAGGCAGTAGGTCATGTGATATGTTCAACCAGGGTTGGCAGGGCAGCACGGTGGCGCAGTGGGTTAGCCCTGCAGCCTCATTGCGCCGAGGTCCCAGGTTCAATCCCAGCTCTGGGGAGTTTGCACATTCTCCCCGTGCTTGTGTTGGTTTCGCCCCCACATCCCAAAAATGTGCAGGCTAGGTGGATTGGCCACACTAAATTGCCCCTGAATTGGAAAAAATTAATTGGGTACTCTAAATTTAAAAACAAAACCAGGGTTGGCAATTATAGATCCCCAGATCCTCTTCGCCAGCAAGGTAAATCATCAATAAAAACAAAATGGAAAGCATGCTATTTTAAAAAATTAATTCATGGAATATGGTTCTCACTGAAAAGGCCACCGTTTATTTTTTAGTTCTTTTCTTCCCAACTGTCACTTGACAACAGCTCCTCCACAAACCACCTTCAAGTTCCGCTGACTGCAATGCATGTATGCAAATTTCCCCCGCAACAGCCAATCAGTAGCTCCGCTCTACTGCCCTCTGCTGGATGCTTGCCTTCACTTGAACACCTAGGGTCTCTTGCACAGGTACACCTTCAAGTTCCGCTGACTGCGATGCATGTATGCAAATTTCTCCCGCAACAGCCAATCAGTAGCTCCGCTCTACTGCCCTCTGCTGGATCAAATTATGGGGGTGAAACCCATGCAAGCACGGGGAGAATGTGCAAACTTCACACGGACAGTGACCCAGGGCTGGGACCTTGGCGCTGTGAGACAGCAGTGCTAACCAGTGCACCACCATGCTGCCTTAGTTTTTGTACCTTTGTGCACACCGTAATAAATTTGTTGTTAATTCCTACCCTACAGTGTGTTCCTGTCATTGCTCCCGTTTGGGTTCTACACTGGTGACGAGGGTAAAGTGGAGTGCTGCAGCTGCCATGGGTTCCACCTCTGACCCATTTCATTCAGGCCCACTGGGGCCTCCATTCCGGACGGGGAGGTGCCCCACATCAGGAAACTCAGCCAGTTTAATGCAGGTACCAATGGCCGTACGCAATACATAGAATGGGTGCAGTTTTTCTTTCATTTGAACAGGGTCATTGGGGTGAAAGGCAGACTGTTGTCCTGCTGGCGGCAATCGGAAGAACCACCTATGTGCTCATCAAGAGCCTCACACATTCAAACAGGCTGGACTGCAATCTTTTTGCCATGTTGGTGGCCCTGGTGGCCCTCGAGAATAGACACTCCTGACCCCTTTAGTCCATACCAACTGGAAGCCTGCGGATCCAGGACACAGCAAGAGGCCATTGTTCCTTGATCCGGCAGTCCCTTATTCCAGATAAGTATTGGCCTAGTAGTGGTAGGAATAGTTTAATCTTAGTATTATCTGCATGAGTAGTAAATAACTGTGTAATAATAAACGTGTCTTGTTTTGAACCTACTAACTGGTGTATTGAGTCATTGATCTGAACTTGAACTTGAACCTCGTGGCGGTATCATAAAGATACCTGGCGACTCTAGAGCTAAGGAATAAAACAGAGCCAATTGAGTGTAAAGCACACTCACCCAGAATGAGCAACAGTGATCCGCATTCGCGACGAGACAGCCAAAGACCCGCTTCTGCAGCGTGTCATGCACCACCTCACCAATGGCTGGTAGAAAGAGCAGTGCCCCCAATTCTTTAATGTGAAGGACGACCTAACGGTGGTTGATGGCAGCCTCCTCAAGCTGGATCGCATTGTCATTCCACGCAGTCTCCAGAGCTTGGTGCTCCGGCAAATACACGAGGGGCATCTGGGTGTCGAGAATTGCAGGAGCAGAGCCAGGCATGCTGTCTACTGGCCTGGGATTAGTCAGTACATCTCAAATATAGTCTTCAACTGTCCGACCTGTTAACGCTTCCAGCCAGCACAGAGCAAGGAGACGCTTCAGCAGCACAAAATTGTGACCTCCCCGTGGTCTAAGGTGGGCATCAACCTCTTTCATGCCAATGGTCGTGATTATGTGCTCATCATCGATTATTTATCCAACTACCCAGAAGTTGTTAAGCTCTCGGGCCTCACATCCAAGACCGTCATCAAGGCCTGTAAGGAGACGTTCTCCAGGCATGGTATTCCACTCACTGTCATGAGTGACAGTGGCCCTTGCTTCAGCAGCCAAGAGTGGTCAAGATTTGCCCAGCTACATCAGTTTCATCACGTCACTTCCAGCCCACATTACCAACAGTCCAACAGGAAGGTTGAGAAAGGGGTGCAGCTCATCTGCAACGCTGCGGATTCTGCTTCTGACGACAACCTTGCACTGCTTGTGTACAGGGCAATTCCTCTGTCTACTGGCATGTCACCAGCTCAACTCCTGATGAACAGGGACATGCGGACGACTCTTCCAGCCATACACTTACCTGATTTGGATCACCTCCCGGTGCTGCAGCAGGTGCAGAAACTCAGGGACCGGCAAAAGCAGGACTATGATGCTCATGCCACCGATTTGCCTGCGCTGTGCCCAGCGGATGCTGTTCAGATCAAGCTACCTGATGGAGGCTGGTCAGCTCCAGCGGTTGTTGTTCGACAGGCTGCTCCTCGATCGTATGTTGTGCGTATGGCTGATGGCTCTGTTGTGCGGCGAAACAGACGGGTATTACGCACAGTTGCCCGCCCCCAACCACATTCTTTGTTGTTTCCATCAGTTATTGTGCCACCCCCTGACACCTCGAATCACGAGGCCACCAGTCTGGCTGCAATCCCACCCATCCCACCGTCATCTCCACCACCACCTCTCTGGCGGTTGACCAGGATCAGACACAAGCCCCAGAGACTGGACTTATGAACATTTGTTTTGTTTGCTTTGTTCTGTTTTCGCACATTAGACACCTGTTTTCATATGTCCCATCTGCCATCTCATGTAAATACGTTAGTTTTTCGGCCTACACATGTAAATACTTTCACATAGGCTTTCGCATAGAAAAACTTTTCAAAAGGGGAGATGTCATGAAATGCAGATATGCACATAATGAGATACAGACAGGTAGCTAATGAAGACAGAGAACAGGACATAACCAATCAGCAGGCAGAACACCTGGGAGTGGTTTCCCACTATAAAAGGCACGAGACACTCAACAGGCCTCTTTCCACTAGGGACATCTACAGAGTGAGTCCGGTATATATCAATGATGTGGAGATGCCGGCGTTGGACTGGGGTGAGCACAGTAAGAAGTCTTACAACACCAGGTTAAAGTCCAACAGGTTTGTTTCAAACACGAGCTTTCGGAGCACGGCTCCTTCTTCAGGTGAATGGAAAGGCTTGTTCCAGAAATGTTTATATAGACACAGTCAGAGATGCCCCGGAATGCGAGCACCTGCAGGCAATCAAATCATCAAAGATGCAGAGAGAGAGGTAACTCCAGGTTAAAGAGGTGTGAATTGTCCCAAGCCAGTTCAGTCGGTAGGCCTCTGCAAGTCCAGGCTTGTTGGTGGGGGCCGAATGTAATGCGACATGAATCCCAGATCCCGCATCAAGTAACGCATACAGCACGTGGCTAAGAGCTAGTCTGGTTCAGTCAGATGGAGAAATCACACTTAGGTTAGCAGAGAGTTGAACTCACAGAGAACTGTGCTAACTGTGTGACAGGTTCAATAAATCAAATTGAACTAACTTCAAGGTCCGGAGTCTACTTCTGTTATAGCTGCATCCAATTGCAGCCCATGTTATCTCAGTGTGCTTAACACGACAAATGCCAAGAGGGTAGAGCGGGCATTGGGTAGACACTGCGAACAGGGCCGGGTCGCCAGACAAGCCCAGGAGGGCCCCATTTTCTGCTGGAACCCCAGGCATTACTGCCTCCTAGAGGCCGGGCGTTCAATGTGGCGATCCAAGAGGAAGAGCACCAGCAGTTGCACTGTGTTACTGTCCCCATGGTCGCGCCCATCCGAATTGTGTTAAAAGCGAATGGACACACGAAAAACATGGACCTGGATACCGGAGCAGCAGCCTCAGTGATCAGCTGCTGGACGTTCAATATTATTAAGTCCACTCTTCAGGCCGTGGAACTTCGGGACACGGATGCCCGATTGGCAACGTACACTGGAGAGTCGTTGGCCATTGAGGGAGCCACCTACATGACGGTGGTATACGGGAACCAGTTGGCATGTTTGCCCTTGGCGGTAGGTCGTGGAGGAGGACTAGGCTAACTGGGCTGCGATTGGCTATGCCATCTAAACTTGGATTTGCAATGCATGTCGCATGTACACCCACAGCCCAAAATGTTTTCTTCCTGTCTACTCTATCAATCCCCTCATAATATTATACATCTTACTCGTATCCCCCACCCCTCTCAGTCTCCTCTGCTCCAAGGAAAACAATCCCAGTCTATCCAATCTATCTTCTTAACTAAAATTCTCCAGCCCGGGCAACATCCTGGTAAATCTCCACTGCACCTTTCCAGTGCTATCACATCCCAATTGCTTCCAATAGTTTCCCCACCAATGAGGTTAGACTCACTGGTTTACCCCTTCCTCACTTCTTGACAACGAGTTTATATGACCCCGCCCCATCCTGGTGGACAATGGCACCCCGTGAATATGAGCCCCCATCCCCTGGTGGACAGTGACGCCCAGTGTAAATGACCCCGCACTGCCAGTGGACGTGACATGCCGTGTATATAACACCCCCACCTGCCCATTGGACAGTGTATATGATCACCCCCCCCCCCAGTGGACAGTGACTTGCAGTGTATATGACCTCTGCCCTCCCCTGGTGGACAGTAACACACAGTGTCTATGACCCTCACCCCAGTGGTCACTGTAAGTCACACTGTATATACACTGTAAATTAGTGTATATGGACACTCCCCCCGCCCACCACCGGTGGATACTGACACCCAGTGTATATGATCCTCCCCCAGTGAACAGTGACTTCCAGTGTCTATGACCCTCACCCCAGTGGTCACTGTAAGTCACACTGTAAATTAGTACATATGCACCCCCTCCTCCCTCCCTCTCTGGACCTTGTTTAGAGACACCGCGCTGCATTGTGGGAGCTCGGACCCCATAACTCCCCCCCACAGGCTGTATTCTCCTGCCGCGCTAAAGTAGCGCCAGATAATACTGCGTCCTCCCGGCTGTGAGTGCCGCCTGACACCTGTAGCAGCCTGTCCTTGCCGGCTGGCAAGCAGTATGGTCGGCAGTGGCGGGCGGACGGGCACTTTGTGGCTGGTTTTGGTGGTGTGCGCGGATGTGCTCGGGCGGTGAGGCGGCCGGCCCGGCTCTTTTTGCGGGTCGCGGCCTCGCGGGGAAGCGGCTCCGGAGCCCGAGCCGATGTAAACAGAGCCCGGGCCTGCACAGGACCGACACCGCCGCCTTTCTGCAGCGTCTCAGCACCGACATGGAGGAGTGAAGTGAGCGGCGGTCAGCGGGTTCATGGACCAGATGATCCAGTCCGACTGTCAACATCGCAGCTTCGCAGGGCAGGTGAGAGAAGGGGGGGGGCAGGTGAGAGAAGGGGGGGGGGGGCAGGTGAGAGAAGGGGGGGGGCAGGTGAGAGAAGGGGGGGGGGCAGGTGAGAGAAGGGGGGGGGGCAGGTGAGAAG